>NC_089495.1:152485474-152561192 GCF_036850765.1 Saccopteryx bilineata
AGGGGAAACAGCTCTCTGTCTCTTCTTTTCTCTCTTCTATAAACTGTAAAGCAGATATAATGGCTGGACTGAAGCAGACATCTTAGACAATAAAGTAGAAAAGTCGCACGCGAGAGCCTAGGTCCCTGATTATTGTAGAGCCACCATAGCAGCCTACATTCATGTGAACTGAGAAATACTATAGATTTCTAACTTGATTAAACAGTTTTTAGATTCCTTAAATTAGTTTACATTTAAATAGACACATGTGACTAGCATCTGCCAGCATGGACAGTGTAGATTGTGACCATTCTGACCCCTGTGACATACGGCCAACTCCTTGAGGTGTTTCAGAACACAGTCACAAATTGCTTGGCACACCTGTAATGGAGAGACCAGGGCAGTACCCCTCTCTTTGAATCTGGATGGGCTTGTGACTGAGAGGGAAGTGACTTTAACGTGTCTTCTGAAACTTGGAAGAAGCCAGCAGCTTTGGCCCTGATCTCTTGACAGTCAGGCTCTTGGGACACTCGCATCCGGGAAGCTCCATCTCAGAACCTGGTCACCACAGTATGAGAAACTGAAACTACACAAAGAGACCGCATAGAGCCACTTCTCCTTTTGAGTTGTCTCAGCCTGAATACTTGTATTAGCTTCCTCTGGCTGCCATAATAATTTATCACAAACTCGGTGCCTTCAAACAATAAAAGTTCATTCTCTTACAGTCTGAAATCTGCTAGAAGTCTGAAATCAAGGTGTCAGCAAGTGTTGCCCAGGTCTCTGAGAGAGAATCTTTCCATTCTTCTCTCCCAGTTTCTGGTGAGGCCAGTAATCCTCGACATTGCTTACTTTGTAGACACTCAAATCTTTGTCTCCATCTTCATATCACTGCCCCTGTGATTCCTCTACTTCCCAACTTTCCTCACTCTGATAAGGACATTGGTTTGACCTTAGGACTCTCCCTAAATTCACGATGATCATACCTCAAGATCCCTAACTTGATCCCAACTACAAAGACCCTTTTTGCAAATAAGGTCATATTCAGAGGTGCTGGGGGTTAGCACTGGACATAGCTCCATGGAGCCACTATTCAGTCCAATACAGCACCAGCCATGTGTGTGAGGAAGGCTAGAGATGTTGCCAGCCCCCAGCTGTCTGAGTTACTCTGTTTTCCTGACTGAGGTCCTAAACATCATGGAGCAGAATTAGGCCATTACCACCATGCCCTGCTGGATTCCTGACCTATAGAATTTTTGAGCAGAATGAAATGGTGTTCTATGCCACTGACTTGGACATTCCTGTTCATCTCCCAAGTCCCTGCTCAAATACCCTGTGTTCAAGGAGGCCTCCTTTGATACCTCTTCACAGTTTAAATCATATTCCCCTCTCTTTGCTTTTCCTTTTGGGCATGTATCACAATTTATAATTATTTATGTAATTAGGTATGTTTCTATTTTAAATGTCTGTCTCTCCTAGAGAGACATTTAATTCCATGAGAGCAGGCACCAAACTTGTTTCTTCAATACTGTGTTCTCTGCCTGTGCCAGGCACACAGGAAACAGTAACTATTTGCTGAATGAATGAAATTCTGAGCTTTCAGTGACTGAATCTACAACCGATATATCTTTGCCATCTGAGTTGAGGCAGCTCTTGGAAAATATTTATTTTGCATTATTGATCTCAGCAGATTAAATAAACTGGAATTCAGCAAGTAGAAAGCAAAATGTTTATTTTCCAAGATGCAAATGTTGGTTCTTGCCATTTCTGTTTTTCTGCATTTTAAGAATTGCTGTGGTTTTCAATTGCAGTAAAGCAAATGAACACAAAAGACGGAGCCGCTCAGACAGCCAAAATTAAGTGAGATAACCTCCTTAATTTTAAAAAAAGCATCAGTAAATTCACAGAATAAATCTTGAATTGCCCTTGTGTGAGAGTAATAATCCCAGGAAACATTCTTCCATGAAATGAAAGTTTAACAACAGATCAAAATGAACAGGCTCTGCTTCCCACCGAAGCCACCATCCATCTTGTTCTAGAAAGTCCACTGGTACAAATTCTGCTGTTATTTTCTTGGGACAGAAACAAAAACAGGACCTAAATGAAAAATCAATACATACTAAATACTTGGAACCAGCTATATAAATTAGCATAGGGATAGAGCCTAGGAGAAATCAGGATGTAGTTAGGAATCTTAACTGAAAAGTGAGTACAAGCAGGTATGAGCACTTACCTTTGTGACTGTCACACTAGTCACTGTGGTTGGTGGGCCAGTCTATGGTAAGTAGAATGATTTCTGATGCTCCCAGGCACACCCAGCTTGCACACTGTAGGAATTTTACCTGATCTGTAAGACCCTACATGATTGTGTTGAGTGTTTTCTTAGAGTCCGTGTTTGCCTGTTTGGCATCCATTCATCATAGGGCTAAGCTAACACTCAAACTTTCTTACATCTCCCCTGAGAACTTCAGCCCATGCTCTGAACCTCCTCCTTCTCTACTCTCAGATACCCTGCCACTATTCCCCCTGCGACTCTGAGGGGAGAAGGAAACTAGTTCCATTTATCATAGAGGGATAACGCCATACCTTATCTGAGTCTGAGGCAGAGTCTAGGAAGCATTTTATTTTTTCTTTCTTTTAATTTTTTTCTTTTCTCCTATCTTTTTAATACTTCACAAATGTCCAGAAACTACAGGGTAAGTAAAAGCTGCAGGCAGGGAGGTCAGAGATTGGCTCCTCATGGTGATGGATGGCCCAGCGCAGTGCTATCCCAGAATGTTCTAGTCTGGTGAATTTAAGGTAAAAGAAAAAAAATTCTGACAGATGAGAAAGACTCAAGAAATCACTTATATGTCAGCTTTTATATTATGCATAGGTATTAAATCTGTGAATACTTTTTTTTTTGAAAACATTGAAATTTAAGTCTGAAGCCAAAAATGTTTTTTCCTTATTAAAATAAAATCACTTCTTCCCCTTCTTATAAACTCCTAGCAATTGGCCACTTACAGATAAATTTGTCTTTCCTTCAACTTCCAATCAATCCTTTTGCTTAACAACAACACAATCAAGTCTTCTCCATCAACTTGCCAAAGGAATTAAAGACGAAATTAAATTTTTTTTTTTTGAGGAAAAGATTTTATTTATTTATTTTTTCCTTTTTCTATTTTTTTATAATTTTATTTTTTTAATGGGGTGACATCAATAAATCAGGATACATATATTCAAAGATAACAAGTCCAGGTTATCTTGTCATTCAATTATGTTGCATACCCACCACCCAAAGTCAGATTGTCCTCTGTCACCTTCTATCTTGTTTTCTTTGTGCCCCTCCCCACCCCCTATCCCTCTCCCATTCCCCCCTCCCCCCCGCAACCACCACACTCTTATCAATGTCTCTTAGTTTCACTATTATGTCCCACCTACGTATGGAATAATACAGTTCCTCTTTTTTTCTGATTTACTTATTTCGCTTCGTATCATGTTATCAAGATCCCACCATTTTGCTGTAAATGTTCCGATGTCATCATTTCTTATGGCTGAGTAGTATTCCATAGTGTATATGTGCCACATCTTCTTTATCCAGTCATCTATTGATGGGCTTTTGGGTTGTTTCCATGTCCTGGCCACTGTGAACAATGCTGCAATAAACATGGGGCTGCATGTGTCTTTACGTATCAATGTTTCTGAGTTTTTGGGATATATACCCAGTAGAGGGATTGCTGGGTCATAAGGTAGTTCTATTTTCAGTTTTTTGAGGAACCACCATACTTTCTTCCATAATGGTTGTACTACTTTACATTCCCACCAACAGTGGATGAGGGTTCCTTTTTCTCCACAGCCTCTCCAACATTTGCTATTACCTGACTTGCTAATAACAGCTAATCGAACAGGTGTGAGGTGGTATCTCATTGCCGTTTTGATTTGCATTTCTCTAATAGCTAAAGAAGATGAGCATCTTTTCATATATCTGTTGGCCATTTGTATTTCTTCCTGGGAGAAGTGTCTATTCATATCCTCTTCCCATTTTTTTATTGGATTGTTTGTTTGTTTGTTGTTGAGTTTTATGAGTTCTTTGTATATTTTGGATATTAGGCCCTTATCTGAGCTGTTGTTTGAAAATATCATTTCCCATTTAGTTGGCTTTCTGTTTATTTTGTTATCAGTTTCTCTTGCTGAGCAAAAACTTCTTAGTCTGATGTAGTCCCATTCATTAATTTTTGCCTTCACTTCTCTTGCCTGTGGAGTCAAATTCATAAAATGCTCTTTAAAACCCAGGTCCATGAGTTGAGTACCTATGTCTTCTTCTATGTACTTAATTGTTTCAGGTCTTATGTTTAGATCTTTGATCCATTTTGAGTTAATTTTTGTACAGGGGGAGAGACTGTAGTCCAGTTTCATTCTTTTGCATGTGGCTTTCCAGTTTTCCCAGCACCATTTATTGAAGAGGCTTTCTTTTCTCCATTGTGTGTTGTTGGCCCCTTTATCAAAAATTATTTGACTATATATATGTGGTTTTATTTCTGGACTTTCTATTCTGTTCCATTGGTCTGAGTGTCTATTTTTCTGCCAATACCATGCTGTTTTGATTGTCGTGGCCCTATAATACAGTTTGAAGTCAGGTATTGTTATGCCCCCAGCTTCATTCTTTTTCTTTAGGATTGCTTTGGCTATTCAAGGTTTTTTATAGTTCCATATAAATCTGATGATTTTTTGCTCTATTTCTTTAAAAAATGTCATTGGAAGTTTGATGGGAATTGCATTAAATTTGTATATTGCTTTGGGTAATATAGACATCTTGATTATATTTATTCTTCCTTGCCAAGAACAAGGTATATTCTTCCATCTCATTATATCTTTTTCAATTTCCCTTAACAATGGTTTATAGTTTTCATTATATAAGTCCTTTACATTCTTTGTTATGTTTATTCCTAAGTATTTTATTTTTTTTGTTGCAATCGTGAAGGGGATTATTCTTTTGAGTTCCTTCTCAGTTATTTCATTGTTGGCATATAGAAAGGCTATTGACTTCTGTATGTTAATTTTGTATCCTGCGACCTTACTGTATTGGCTTATTGTTTCTAGTAGTCTTTTTGTGGATTCTTTGGGGTTTTTGATGTATAGGATCATATCATCTGCAAAAAGTGATACCTTTACTTCTTCTTTTCCGATATGGATGCCTTTTATTTCTTTGTCTTGTCTGATTGCTCTGGCTAGAACCTCTAGTACCACATTAAATAAGAGTGGAGAGAGTGGACAACCCTGTCTTGTTCCTGATTTAAGGGGGAAAGCCTTCAGTTTAGTGCCATTTAATATGATGTTAGCTGATGGTTTATCATATATGGCCTTTATCATGTTGAGATATTTTCCTTCTATACCCATTTTGTTGAGAGTCTTAAACATAAAATTGTGTTGTATTTTATCGAAAGCCTTTTCTGCGTCTATTGATAAGATCATGTGGTTTTTGTTCTTTGTTTTGTTGATATGGTGTATTACGTTAACCGTTTTACGTATGTTGAACCATCCTTGAGATTCTGGGATGAATCCCACTTGATCATGATGTATTATTTTTTTAATATGTTGTTGTATTCGATTTGCTAGTATTTTGTTTAGTATTTTAGCATCTGTATTCATTAGAGATATTGGTCTGTAGTTTTCTTTTTTTGTGCCATCCTTGCCTGGTTTTGGTATGAGGGTTATGTTGGCCTCATAAAATGTGTTTGGAAGTATTGCTTCTTCTTCAATTTTTTGGAAGACTTTGAGTAGAATAGGAACCAAGTCTTCTTTGAATGTTTGATAAAACTCGCTGGTATAGCCGTCAGGGCCTGGACTTTTATTTTTGGGGAGGTTTTTAATGGTTTTTTCTATTTCTTCTCTACTGATAGGTCTGTTTAGGCTTTCTGCTTCTTCTTGACTCAGTCTAGGAAGGTTGTATTGTTCTAGGAATTTATCCATTTCTTCTAGGTTGTTGAATTTAGTGGCATAAAGTTTTTCATAGTATTCTACAATAATTCTTTGTATATCTACGGTGTCTGTGGTGATTTCTCCTCTTTCATTTTGGATTTTGTTTATATGAGTTCTTTCTCTTTTTTCCTTGGTAAGTCTTGCCAAGGGTTTGTCAATTTTGTTGATCTTTTCAAAGAACCAGCTCCTTGTTCTATTAATTTTTTCTATAGTTTTTCTGTTCTCTAATTCATTTATTTCTGCTTTGATTTTTATTATCTCCTTTCTTCGGCTGGTTTTGGGTTGTCTTTGTTCTTCTTTTTCTAGTTCCTTAAGGTGGGAAGTTAAGTGGTTCACTTGGGCTCTCTCTTGTTTGTTCATGTATGCCTGAAGCGATATGAACTTCCCTCTTATCACTGCTTTTGCTGCATCCCATAGATTCTGATATGTCGTATTGTCATTTTCATTAGTCTGTATATATCTTTTGATCTCTGCACTTATTTCTTCTTTGACCCATTCATTTTTTAAAAGTATGTTGTTTAGTTTCCACATTTTTGTGGGATTTTTTTCCTCTTTTTTGCAGTTGAATTCTAGTTTCAAGGCTTTATGATCAGAAAATATGCTTGGTACAACTTCAATTTTTCTGAATTTGCTGATGTTGTTTTTGTGGCCCAACATATGGTCAATTCTTGAGAATGATCCATGTACACTGGAGAAAAATGTATACTCAGTCACTTTGGGATGAAATGTTCTGTAGATGTCTATCATATCCAGGTGCTCTAGTGTTTTGTTTAAGGCCACTATGTCTTTGTTGATTGTCTGTTTGGATGACCGATCTAGAGCCGTCAGCGGTGTATTGAGGTCTCCAAGTATGATTGTATTTTTGTCAGTTTTTGTTTTAAGATCAATAAGTAGCTGTCTTATATATTTTGGTGCTCCTTGGTTTGGTGCATATATATTAAGAATTGTTATGTCTTCTTGATTCAGTGTCCCCTTAGCCATTATGAAATGGCCATTTTTGTCTCTGAGTACTTTTCCTGTCTTGTAGTCAGCATTATCCGATATGAGTATTGCTACACCTGCTTTTTTTTGGATGTTATTTGCTTGGAGTATTGTTTTCCAGCCTTTCACTTTGAATTTGTTTTTATCCTTGTTACTTAGATGAGTTTCCTGTAGGCAGCATACAGTTGGATTTTCTTTTTTAATCCATTCTGCTACTCTGTGCCTTTTTATTGGTGAGTTTAATCCGTTTACATTTAGTGTAATTATTGACACTTGTGAGTTCCCTATTGCCATTTTCTAGATTGCTTTCTGTTAGTTTTGTGTCTTGTTTGATCCTTCTGTTTTGTTTTTCTATCTTTTGTTTTTATTTGGTTGTATTCCATACATCTTTCCTCTGTTGCTATCTTTTTTATCTCATGGGCTTCTGTGGTGGTTTTTTCAATGGTGGTTACCTTTGAGTAATGAAAAGGGTCCCTACCCTGTTCATTGTAGCGAACTATTTTGTGAGTACTTTTGCACTCCATCGTCCTTTGCTACTGTTAATCTCCATCTTCTCCCCCTCTTTCTTTTTGTTGTTGTCACAGTTTAAATTTGGTTTTATTGTGTTCTTCTTGGAGCTTTTACTTGTGGCTCTGTTTTTCTTTTGTTCTTTGTATCTGATTGGAGAACCCCCTTTAGTAATTCCTGGAGTGGGGGTTTTCTGATGATAAATTCCCTCATCTTTTCTGTATCTGTGAATGTTTTTATTTCTCCTTCGTATTTGAAGGATAGCTTTGATGGGTATAGTATTCGTGGCTGAAAGTTCCTCTCTTTCAGGACTTTAAATATTGGGGTCCACTCTCTTCTAGCTTGTAGAGTTTCTGCTGAGAAATCTGATGATAATCTAATGGGCCTTCCTTTATATGTTGTATTCTTCTTTTCCCTGGCTGCCTTGAGAATTTTTTCTTTGCTGTTGGTTTGTGTCAATTTCAATATAATATGCCTTGGAGTAGGTTTGTTGGGGTTAAGAAAACTTGGAGTTCTGTTTGCTTCTTGAACTTGAGGCTTTAGTTCTTTCCACAGGCTTGGGAAGTTCTCATCTATTATTTGTTTGAGTATGTTCTCCATTCCATTTTCTCTCTCTTCTCCCTCTGATATACCTATTATTCTTATGTTATTCTTTTTGATGGAGTCAGATAATTCTTGTAGGGCTATCTCATTTTTTTTAATTTTTGAGTCTCTTTCTTCTTCTCTCTGTTGTGCCTCAAGTTGCTTGTCTTCTATTTCACTAATCCTCTCTTCTATCTGACCTGTTCTATTAGCTAAGCTTGTTACTTCGTTTTTCAGCTCGTGAATTGAGTTTTTCATCTCTGTTTGATTTGTTTTTATAGTTTCAATTTCCTTGGACATATATTCTTTGTGTTCATTGAGTTGTTTTCTGAGCTCCCTAAATTGCCTTTCTGTGTTTTCTTGTATATCTCTGAGTATTTTTAGTATTTCTATCTTGAATTCTCTGTCATTTAGCTCCAAGGTTTCCAATATATTAAATTTTTTCTCCATAGATTTTTCCTCATCTATCTGTGTTACCTCTCTTTCTTTTGTATCCATGATATTCGATTTTCTCTTCCTTAATGGCATCTGAGGGTGGTTTTGTTGATAGTATTAATGAGATTTAATAAAGAATAAAAAGTTAAAAAAAAATAAAAAATCGAAAAGAGTTGTTTTTTTAAAAAAAATTAATAATGAAATAAAGAAAAATAAAATAAAATAAAAAATTTTAAAAAAAGGAAATTATTCCCCCCCTCCTTTTTTCCTCTCCTCTCCTCTCCCCTCTTTCTTGAGAAAATCTTGTGGTGGATTGTGAATTATAACAAACAATGCCTGTGATGGAGGGCCTGAATTGGGGAAAAGTAATAAAGGGGCAAAAAAGAAAAAAAAAGGAAAAAAAAAAAAGAAAAAAGAATAAAAAAGAGCATATGGACCCACAAAAAGCAAAGAAGGAAAAAATTTGGGTCAAGAATAAAATGATTTGCTTTTAGGTGTTGGTTGTCTAAGAGTTTTGATGAGAGGAATAAGAGGAAAATGGAAAAATGGGGGGACAAATTAAAAACTTACTATTGTATTTAGTGGAACAAGAACTAGATAATATGGAAAGCCAGGGATGGGAGCACTGCTAGTGAGTTAAAAAGGTGAAGTAAAAACCCCCCAAAATGCCACAAACATAGGTTTGAGTCCCAGATAAGATAATTTGTTTGTTATTGAGGTTTGAATGAGAGGAGATGTAAAGGAGAAAGGAAGAAACTAATATAGAGGGAGAAAAGAAAGAGAGAGAGAGAAAAAAAGAGGGAACCACTAAAAGAAGAAAAAAGAAAGGAGAGAGAGAGAGAGAGTTAAGTGTTTTGGAGTGCAACCCTCATAGAGAGAAAGGAAGAGAAGAGAAAAGATAATGGGAGATGTAACACTTATGGGTAGTGTAGTTCAAGGAGAGGAGAGAGTAAGACCGGTAGAGAGTTAATCAGCCAAATTGGAGGAGGAAAAAAAAGTATCAAGAATGAAGATTAGAGAAACAAACGAACAAATATAATAAAATGGGATAGGTTATAAAGTCTGCAGATTATTCTTGATTTTGAGAGGTTATCTTCTTGCTTTTTCTTTTCTCTCCCTCTTCCTGGTCGGTGACTCTGTACCCCTGGTTCTGCCCCTTTGGCACACTCAGGTAGAGGTTTGCAGTTGATAAGTCTCTATGGCGATGTCATGTATTGTGCTTTATTCTCGTTGGGAGTCGAGGCTCATTAGCATTTATAGGCTCCGACAGTGAGAGAGTCTGTGTTCCTGGAGCCTTTCTCCTAGTCTTTCCTTCCTCAATTAGTAGCCTGATAATCCAGCTATGGGGTTTCTGCTGCCTCTGCCTGGATAGTAAGAGGCTCAAAGAGCTGGCCACTCCCCACTCTATTCCCACTCAGCACAGGGCTCTGGGTAAGGCTCAGTCAGTCAGAGCTGCTAGCATAATCAGGTGGGCTTTCCGCCCACTCCAAGACCTCTGGCTCTGCCACTCTGTCCGGTAACACAAGCGGGCGCCCACTTCCGGGGCGCTTGGAGGAAACTCTCACTCACTGTCTGCGACCAGGATATCTGGCCAGCAGTCTCACGCTCTGAGTGAAACCCCCAACCGCAGGGAAAAGTTGCAGCGTTGGAATTGAGTCTCGCTCCGTCCCCGTGCGCGGCTTTTGCAAGGCGCTGGGGTGGCTCGAGATTCCGCCTTGGCCCAAAGGCCCCTGACTCTGCCCCTCTGTGCGATAACACGGGCGCGCACTGCCGAGGCACTCGGAGGAATTGCTCACTCCTTATCTGCGCGCGCAAACCAGGATATGAGGCCGGCCGCGGTTCCCTCTGAGTGAAACACCCTCCAGCACGGAAAATCTCCACTGTTGGAATTAGTTCTCACTCCCTCCCGTGCGTGGCTTTCCCAGGGCGCTGGGGCTGCCCAGAGACTCTGCCCTCGGCCCACAGAAAGGCCTCTGACCCTGCCTCTCCGTGGGGCAACACGGGCACCCACTCTCGGGGCCTAGGAAGAAATTCTCGCCCACTAACTGCGCACCAACCAGGAGACCGGGTAAAATGGCCGCTCTGCTTGTCTTTCTTTCTTTGGGTTTGGCGGGAGTGTTAGCTTGTATTGCCCGGGTTGCCACAGGATCAGATTTTCCTCGGCTTGGATCTCCGTGCCACAGCCTGGTTCAGCCCTTTGTGCCGCGGCGGCCTGGATCTATTCACCCCCTTTGCCTGCCTCAGTTTCTATATTCACAGTTACCAGAGAAACCTCCCTGTTTAGGTTAGTGAGGAAGGCAGAGCATTTCTTACTCCCTATTTCCTTCGGGGTTTGGTTATATATTTAGCCAATTTTTCACTCAATCATACCTTTGGGTGTATTGCGAAGCATCTGGAAGCTCCAGGTATAGGTTTTTCTGTTTCTGGTTGAAGATCTTGTTGAGTTTTGGGGGAGATTTATTGGTATCGCTTCCTACCCTGCCATTACTCTGACGTCATCTCCAAGACGAAATTAAATTTTAAAAAGGCATTTGCCCTGCACTAGTGATAAGCCAAACATAAGATGAAGGCCAGGACCACTGCTTTCCCTCACGCAATTAGCTATCTCAATTCAATTAACCTGGTTTTTGGACTTCTGCAGTTGATAACACATTTACTTGACCGGTCCTAGAGATTAATCGTCATTTTCTGCTAAGCAGATTTACATCATTATTAGGCGCAACAAACTAATTTTCTAAGTATCACGAATGCCCTTTGATTTCCTTTTTTTCTTCTTCTTCCTTAAAAAAGCCTTTTTCCTTTTTTTTTTAGGAAACATTCAACAGTGTCACTCAAATGCTAGATCAACAGAAATTCTTACAATAAAGAAAATAAAGATGATGATGACCCTGTGATCGCATTGCACCTGGAGACAGGGAGAAAACAAATCGATTGGGAACCAAATTCTTCAAAACTTAGATGTGAAGGGAGCAGTGGGTGGTGGGTGGAGAGGGAGAAAACAGGGCAGGGGAAATCCTGCGTTTTCTAATGGTTTCTCCTCTTTTCCTAATGGCGGTCCAGTGTTGAACAATGTAGTAAATTTGTGGGAGTTTTGCTGGGGGGTCTGAGGGCTTCTGGAAGCCTGGGGGCAGGGAGTGGAAGCTGGAAGGGTTTGAAGGAGGAGGGTAGGGGTTCCAACTGGCTCTGTGCGCAGGGATCTGTGTGCTGAAGGGGGCGCTGTGGTGCGTTTGTGATGGGGTGGCGCTGGGGCCGTCCATCTCTGTTAGTGCTTGCAGTGACCTGAGCCAGTGTGACGGATTGTCATCTTTTTTTTTTTTTTTTATTAAATTTAATGCAGTGACATTGATAAATCAGGGTACATATGTTGAGAGAAAATATCTCTAGATTATTTTGACATTTGATTGTGCTGTATACCCCTCCCGCAAAGTTAAATTGTCTTCTGTCACCTTCTATCTGGTTTTCTTTGTGCCCCTCCCCTCCCCTAACCCCTCTCTCCTTCTTCACCCCATCCCCCTCCCCTAACCCCCGCCCCTGTTGCCATCACATTCTTGTTCATGTCTCTGAGTCTCATTTTTATGTCCCTTCTATGTATGGATTCATCTTAGTTTTTTTTTCTGATTTACTTATTTCACTCTGTATAATGTTGTCAAGGTCCATCCATGTTATTGTAAATGATCCGATGTCATCATTTCTTATGGCTGAGTAGTATTCCATAGTATATATGTACCAAAGCTTTTTAATCCACTCGTCCTCTGACAGACACTTGGGCTGTTTCCAGATCTTCGCTATTGTGAACAATGCTGCCACAAACATGCGGGTGCATTTCTCCTTTTCGAGCCGTTCTATGGTGTCCTTGGGGTATATTCCTAAAAGTGGGATAGCTGGGTCAAAAGGCAGTTCGATTTTCAGTTTTTTGAGGAATCTCCATGCTGTTTTCCACAGTGGCTGCACCAGTCTGCATTCCCACCAGCAGTGCAGGAGGGTTCCCTTTTCTCCACATCCTCGCCAGCACTTATTCTAGGTTGTTTTGTTGATAAGCGCCATTCTGACTGGTGTGAGGTGATATCTCATTGTGTTTTTTTTTTTAACATTTTATTTTGTTTTTATTTTATTTATTCATTTTAGAGAGGAGAGAGAGAGAGAGACAGGGGGGAGGAGCTGGAGGCATCAACTCCCATATGTGCCTTGACCAGGCAAGCCCAGGGTTTCGAACCGGCGACCTCAGCATTTCCAGGTCGACGCCTTAATCCACTGCGCCACCACAGGTCAGGCACTCATTGTGGTTTTTAATTTGCATTTCTCTAATGATTAGTGATGTTGAGCATTTTTTTATATGCCTATTGGCCATCTGTATGTCCTCTTTGGAGAAGTGTCTATTCATCTCTTTTGCCCATTTTTGGATTGGGTTGTTTGTCTTCCTGGTGTTGAGTTTTACAAGTTCTTTATAAATTTTGGTTATTAACCCCTTATCAGACGTATTGTCAAATATGTTCTCCCATTGTGTAGTTTGTCTTTTTATTCTGTTCTTGTTATCTTTAGCTGTGCAAAAGCTTTTTAGTTTGATATAGTCCCATTTGTTTATCCTGTCTTTTATTTCACTTCCCCGTGGAGATAAATCAGCAAATATATTGCTCCGAGAGATGTCGGAGAGCTTACTGCCTATGTTTTCTTCTAAGATGCTTATGGTTTCACGGCCTACATTCAAGTCTTTTATCCATTTTGAGTTTATTTTTGTGAGTGGTGTAAGCTGGTGATCTAGTTTCATTTTTTTGCAGGTAGCTGTCCAATTTTCCCAACACCATTTGTTAAAGAGGCTGTCTTTACTCCACTGTATTTCCTTACCTCCTTTGTCAAATATCAGTTGTCCATAGAACTGTGGGTTTATTTCTGGGTTCTCTGTTCTGTTCCATTGATCTATATGCCTGTTCTTATGCCAGTACCAGGCTGTTTTGAGTACAACGGCTTTGTAGTATAACTTGATATCAGGAAGTGTGATACCTCCCACTTTATTCTTCTTTTTTTAAGATTGCTGAGGCTATTCGTGTCCTCTTTTGGTTCCATATAAATTTTTGAAATATGTGTTCTATATCTTTGAAGTATGTCATTGGTATTTTAATTGGTATTGCATTGAATTTATAGATTGCTTTGGGTAATATAGACATTTTAATGATGTTTATTCTTCCTAACCATGAGCACGGTATATGCTTCCACTTGTTTGTATCTTCCTTGATTTCTTTTATCAATGTTTTGTAATTTTCCGAGTACAAGTCTTTAGTCTCCTTGGTTAAGTTTACTCCTAGGTACTTTATTTTTTTGGTTGTAATTGTGAAGGGGATTGTTTCCATAATTTCTCTTTCTGACTGTTCATTGTTGGTGTATAAAAATGCTTCTGATTTCTGAGTATTGATTTTATATCCTGCCACTTTGCTGAATTTATTTATCAGGTCCAGTAGTTTTTTGACTGAGACTTTAGGGTTTTCTATATACAATATCATATCATCTGCAAATAATGATAGTTTTACTTCTTCTTTTCCAACTTGAATGCCTTTTATTTCTTCTTCTTGTCTGATTGCTGTGGCTAGGACTTCCAGGACTATGTTAAATAAGAGTGGTGAAAGGGGGCACCCCTGCCTTGTTCCTGATCTTAAGGGTATTGCTTTTCATTTTTGCCCATGGAGTATGATGTTGGCTGTGGGTTTGTCATAGATGGCTTTTATCATGTTGAGGTATGTTCCCTGTATTCCCACTTTGCTGAGAGTTTTGATCATGAATGGGTGCTGGATTTTATCAAATGCTTTTTCTGCATCTATTGAAATTATCATATGGTTTTCTCCTTTTTGTTTATGTGATGAATCACATTGATTGATTTACGAATATTGTACCAGCCTTGCCTCCCCAGAATAAATCCCACTTGATCATGGTGATGATTTTTTCCATATATTGTTGGATCCGGTTTGCTAATATTTTGTTGAGGATTTTAGCATCTATATTCATCAGAGATATTGGCCTATAATTTTCTTTCTTTGTGTTGTCTTTGCCTGGTTTTGGAATCAGAATTATGCTCGCCTCATAAAAGGAGGTTGGAAGTCTTCCTTCCTCTTGAATTTTTTGAAATAGTTTGAGAAGGATAGGAGTTAGTTCTTCTTTGAATATTTGGTAGAATTCCGTTGTGAAGCCATCGGGCCCCGGACTTTTCTTTGTTGGGAGTTTTTTGATAACTGTTTCGATCTCCTTTTTTGTAATCGGTCTGTTTAGGTTTTCTGATTCTTCCAGATTGATTTTTGGAAGATTGTATGTTTCAAGGAATTTGTCCATTTCATCTAGGTTGTCTAGTTTTTTGGCATACAGTTCTTCATAGTATTTTCTTACAATATTTTGTATTTCTGTTGTGTCAGTTGTTATTTCTCCTCTCTCATTTCTAATTTTATTTATTTGAGTCCTCTCTCTCTTTTTCTTAGTGAGTCTACTTAAAGGTTTATCAATCTTGTTTACCTTTTCAAAGAACCAGCTCCTAGTTTCATTGATCCTCTGTATTGTTTCTTTAGCCTCTATGTCATTTATTTCTGCTCTGATCTTTATTATTTTCTTCCTTCTACTACATTTGGGCTTTACTTGCTGTTCTTTTTCTAATTCTTTTAGATGCAGGGTTAAGTTGTTTATTTGAGCTTTTTCTAGCTTCTGAAAGTGTGCCTGTAGTGCTATGAACTTCCCTCTCAGCACTGCTTTCGCTGTTTCCCATAAATTTTGAGTTGTTGTATGCTCATTGTCATTCGTTTCTAGGAATTTCTTTATTTCTTCTTTGATCTCTTTCTTAATCCATTCATTATTTAACACCCTGCTATTTAGTTTCCATGTGTTTGAGAATTTTTGAGCTTTTCTGCTGTGATTCATTTCTAGTTTCATGCCGTTGTGATCGGAGAAAGTGCTTGATATGATTTCAGTCTTCTTAAATTTGTTGAGAGCACTTTTGTGCCCTAACATGTGGTCTATCCTAGATAATGTACCATGAGCACTTGAAAAGAATGTATATTCTGCTGCTTTAGGGTGAAAGGTTCTGAAGATATCTATTAAATCGAGTTGATCTAGTGTTTCCAATAAGTCTGCTGTTTCTTTGTTAATTTTCTTTCTTGAGGATCTATCTAGTGATGTTAGTGGGGTATTGAAATCCCCTACTATTATAGTATTGCTGTTGATCTCACCCTTTAAATCCATCAAAGTCTGTTTTATATATTTGGGTGCTCCTATATTAGGTGCATAGATATTTATAATAGTTATATCTTCCTGTTGGATTACTCCCTTTATCATTATGTAGTGGCCTTCTTTATCTCTTACTATATCCTTTGTTTTAAAGTCCAATTTGTCTGATATAAGTATTGCTACCCCAGCTTTTTTTTCATTTCTGTTTGCATGAAATGTTTTTTTCCATCCTTTTACCTTCAATCTATGTGTGTCTTTTGTTCTAAGGTGTGTCTCTTGTAGACAACATATGTATGGGTCCTGTTTTCTTATCCATGCAGCTACCCTATGTCTTTTGATTGGATCATTTAATCCATTTACATTTAAGGTTATTATTGATATGTAGTTGTTTATTGCCATTTTCTTCTTTAAAGGTGTATTCCTTTTTCTTTTTTTTTTTTCTGTATTCTTTTCCCACTTTATCTGTTTATACCAGGCCCCTTAATATTTCCTGCAGCATTGGTTTGGTTGTAATGAATTCCTTGAGTTGTTTTTTGTCTGGGAAGCTTTTTATTTCTCCTTCAATTTTAAACGATAGCCTTGCTGGATAAAGTAGTCTTGGTTGTAGGTTCTTGTTCTGCATTACTTTGAATATTTCTTGCCATTCCCTTCTGGCCTCAAGTGTTTCTGTTGAGAAGTCAGATGTCATCCTTATGGGGGCTCCTTTGTAGGTGATAACTTTTTTTTCTCTTGCAGCTTTTAATATTTTCTCTTTATCGCTTAGCTTTGGTATTTTAATTATGATGTGTCTTGGTGTAGGTTTCTTTGGGTTTCTCTTTAATGGAGTCCTCTGTGCTTCTTGGATTTGTGAGAGTTTCTCTTGCATTAATTTAGGGAAGTTTTCAGCTATGATATGATTGAACAAAGTCTCTATCCCTTGTTCTTTTTCTTCTTCAGGAACCCCTATGATGCGGATGTTATTTCTCTTCATGTTGTCACAGAGCTCTCTAAGAGTTTCCTCTGACTTTTTGAGTCTTTTTTCTCTTTTCTTCTCTGCTTTCATGCCTTCATTCCAGTTGTCTTCTAACTCGCTGATTCGATCCTCTGCTCTATCTATCCTGTTTTTAATTCCTTCCATTGTAGTCTTTATTTCTGATATTGTATTTGTCGTCTCCAACTGATTCTTTTTTATACTTGCTATTTCTTTATTTAGGTTTTCAAACTGCCCCTCCATTGTTGTTCTAAGATCCCTAAGCATCCTTACAATCATTATTTTGAACTCCGCATCTGGAAGTTTGATTATTTCCATATCACTCAGTTCATCTCTCGAAGGTGTCTCTTGTGGTTTCATTTGGATTGCACTCCTTTGTCTTCTCATCTTCTTTTTTTTTGTTTTATTTGTAGAGTTGGTTGAGTCTAGGCTTGGTGTTGTCTGCCTCCAGTTTTCAGTTGTGTTATTTCTAGGTCTTCTTGGGTTGGTATCAGCTATTATTTGTAGTCCACTTTCGGATTTGGGCAGCTTTGAAGTCTTGATTTGTTTGTTTCCTTAACAGGTGATAGTCTTGTTAACTGATCTCAGCAGGGGGCTTCCTTGAAACTGTAACCAGGAATGCTGTGGGTGTAACCTGAGACACTGAAGGTCTGTTCCACCAACTAATCTCACTGGGGGCAGGGTTTTTTCTCAGCTTCAGTAGGGGGAGGTGTATCTCAGATCTCCATGGAGACCTGAGTTACTGCCCCTCCTCACCACTTCTTGTTTTCAGCTGTGTCTTGTTGTGCTGATTGGAGCTGGATAGATGTCCAGAGATCTCTGATCCGGAAGCACTTCAGCTCTGTTTTGTGAAAGGTTCAGTCCCTCCCCCAGCTATGGCCACCTCCAGCACAAATGAGTCAGCTTTTTTATTTCGTTTCTTGCATACCTTAGCCCCTCACAGTCTGTCCCTCTCCCTGTCCTTTCCACTTGGGAGATAAGCTGGTCTTTTCAACCCACCTTGCTCCCTGGTCACCAGGTAAGTGGCTGTGAGCAGTAGTTTCTGCTCTTTTTCCTCTGTGAAATCCTCTCTGGCCTCTCAGCCTCACCCCCCCCTCTTCCGTTCCTGTAAGCAGAGGAGATTCAGGCACTCCTTACCAGGATTATTGTGGCTTCCTCTTTGCTCCTTGGTTTTTGAGAGCTGTTCTTGCAGTTCAATGCTGGTTTTTCATGCTGATTTTTCCTAAATTGATTTGTATTCCAGTTTGGTGTTGAGAGCTGGGCGTTTGTGCATCCACCTACTCCGCTGCCATCTTGGAGCTCTCCTCCGGATTGTCATCTTGAAGAGAGTCTAAACTGTTTCCTGAAGAGGTTGGAATACCTGCTATAAGGATCCCTCCCAAACCTGTGTTGTGCTGTGGTGGGAAATTCAAGTCCAAGAAATTACTATTTGCGGTGGGGTTTGCTTTGTGGTTCACATGCATGATGTTACTGTGTGGAAAGGCCATCCAAGGGTAGTGGGCTGCCTGGCCTGGAAAACTGAATGAGTTATAAACCGGTCGGTGCTGCTGAAATTGAGGGAACCTCTGTGGCAAGACTGAAAAGGTACTATGAGAGAGTTGGCATTCGTAGGTGCAGCGGGGTGCAGGAATCCAGAGCCCGGACCTTTGGCGCTTGTAGTGTGTGAAGAGGAGTTCTGAAGAGATGTGGGCGAAAGGAAGGGCTGGTCTTGGACTGACAGTTCCTTTTCAATCAGGTCTGCTAAGGCTTTTCGAGTGACATCAAAGGGATCAAAACCCAAGTCATCTTCTGGCTTTTTAGAAGAACCAAAGCCAAATGCTGCTTGCCAGTCTGTAGAGGACGATACTGGGATGGTTTCTGATGTGAAGAGGCTCTGCGGCTCCGGGGCTGTCGGCCAGTCACTAGACGTCTGTGGGGAGCTGGGGAAAGGAGGAAGCCCGCTTGGAATAGGGTTGGGATGGCTGGAATGGCAAAAGTTATCTGAGACTAACGACTGTGACTCAGTTACTGCCCCTTCAAAAGGGGACCGTGCACTGTGATTGGATGAATTGATGGGGACGACTGGGTTAGATTTTGATAAACCAGGTGGTAGGTGGTGGAGGTGTGTCACTGTTAGATATCTGCTGGGAATTATCACCATTCCCTATACCAGGGGTCCCCAAACTTTTTACACAGGGTGTCAGTTCACTGTCCCTCAGACTGTTGGATGGCCAGACTATAAAAAAACTAAACAAATCCCTATGCACACTGCACATATCTTACTTTAAGGTAAAAAAACAAAACAGGAACAAATACAATATTTAAAATAAAGAACAAGTAAATTTAAATCAACAAACTGACCAGTATTTCAATGGGAACTATGCTCCTCTCACTGACCACCAATGAAAGAGGTGCCCCTTCCAGAAGTGCGTTTTGGGCCAGATAAATGGCCTCAGGAGGCCGCATGTGGCCCACCGGCCATAGTTTGGGGGCCCCTGCCCTATACTGAGAGAATCTGAAGGTTTCTCAATGGGGGTATCATACCTCTGCAGTGGGGTCACTTTGTTCTTATTCTTATCAACTGAACCCATAGATAATTGAAGAAAATTGAGGTTTAATTTATATAATTCTTGTAGTAGTTTCTGTTCATATTCTTGGTGTTTACCTGCCTGCATTTCCTCTTTTGTGCAGCTGGCCACCTCGTCCCCCAATTCATGTAGATACATGCAGTCAGGTTTTGGACACTGCATAGTCTTTAAGAAGTAACTGCAGTATTTTGTTGTACCTAGAGATGCTTAAGCTTTCTGCTGTTCATCACTACATTGTTGACACATTGTATGGCTTTGAGAGCATCTTCTGACTGGATATAGGTTACGTAAGCGCTGGTACTTGGACCCTGTGAGCCTGCATATGATGTGCTATTATTGATGACAACTTTATGTATTTTACCAAACTTCCCAAATATTTTGGTCGTTTTAAAACCTCTGGGTCTGCTAGGCACTAAGACAGACTTACAACAAAGACGAGGTTTTTTTGTACAACACGTACACTAGCCAAATGTTTGCGATTTTCTGATATTTTCTGTTTTCTCTCATTTTGTTTCTGTTTTTTCTCATTCTTTATCCTTTGCAGTTCTTCCTGGGAGAGTGGTTTATAAACTGCTGGGTCTTTTGGATATGGCTTTCTACATGCAGGACAAAGCCCATTTTCATCAGTGTGAATTAGATGCCAACAAAGTCGGCAAATCTGGTAGCCACAGGTGCAAGGGAAAAAAATTGACATAATCTATCTCCAAGGGCTTCATGCAAAGAGGACATTCCACAGGGTCTTCCTTTGCATCAGGACTGTGAGACATCTTCACGTTTATTACAGCAGCAAACATTTATAATAATTTAAGGGAGAAAGAAGTTCAGCACTGAGAGTTAAAATGTAGAACTTCAGAGACCCACCTGCCTTGCCTCGCTTTTCCCGGAGCCGACTTCATAAGCTGCCACGACTGGGCCTGATTGCTTCAGCGAGTCCGACCTTTAGGGCTGAGAGAGACACTCTCAGCTTTCGGTGGATTCCACAGCCAGACGGGCCACCATCTTACATTAGGGTAAGACTCCTCCGGCCTCTAGGAAGCATTTTAGAACCGACAGCTTTCTGTGTGTGTGCAGGGTCCTCCCCCTACAGCTGGAGCTAGATCACTTGCCTCTGCAGTGCACAGTTGTGCATTTTGTATGTTCCAGCTCATGCTACTTCACACTGAGATGGGGCATCTTTTTCTCCCCATGATCATGAACACTGAGAATACTTTTCAGAGGAAGTGGCATATCCATAAAATGCTTATAATGATGTATCTCAAATGTGTGCCATTTAGGTAAAGACAAAAAGGTGTAACAGTGATACCAAAACTATAGCATCTGGGGAAGGAAGGAATTTCTATTCTCTCTGAAAGGCATAAGAATTCACATTCCTCATTGGTATACACCATTCCCTCTGTGAAAAAGTTTCCCCCATGCATGCTGATTTGGGGGCTGATCAGCTAGTGACTTGAAGATATTTCTGTTTACCAGATGCTAAAATCAGGTCAGTTTTGATCTAGTCTTAGAGTTTAAAGATATTATTAAAAATTACTGAAATGAGGAAGGTTAGAGAAAGGGAGTTAGAAAATAAGTATTGGTCGGTCTCCCAGACTGTGTGCGTGGTGTCCAGGTCTCCTGGGACACAGCCACACTACCTGCTTACATGCATCTTGGGTGCTCTGTAGCAGCCTAAGTGACTCATTGTGACAGAGACAGCCTGCAAAGCTGAAGATGTTGCATATTTTGCCCTTCTCAGCAAACTTTGCTGATCTCTGGTAGCCATTAAAGGAGCAGGGTGAGTCACCAGGCTACTGTGTTCTGTCTGGAATATTCTGAGGACTATAGAAGGCCCTTTAGTTGGATTCCTTCTTTATCAAGCAACCTTCTGAATGTAATTAGACTTCTCAAGTATGTTGCTCTATTAAGAAAACAATGTGTGTACTTGCAAACATGTGTTTCCAATCATCCTTGACAGTTAGATTTCTCATTGTGAATTACTAATTGTCCTTCTGGTACAGTTTCATACATTTACACAGGGCACTCTAGTTTGAGAGGCTCTAGCATCCCTTGATATTAGGGCCAGGCCTGCAGAGCTAGAGGACATGCTTCGGGCTCATGAGCCACCCCCTTGGAGTCAGAGCCCCATGCTCTGATCTCATGTAACAGTCTTGCTCTTATCCTTGGGAAAGCAGGAAAGAATTTGTGCCAGAAAAATGTTTGATATTTGTGAATCTTAATTTCTAGGCCTCTTTCCATATATATATATATATATATATATATATATATATATATATATATCATACACAGTGGTCCCTCTTCTATTGCAGGAGTTAGGTTCCAGAACCCCCTGCGATAGGCGAAAATCCTTGAAGTGGTGACTTTATATTTATTTTATTATTTATGTATATTTTAAGGCTTTATAAACCCTCCTCATACTCTTATGTTTGCCTCATACTCCCACACTGTTATTAACCTTTCCCACACTTATTTTACTTATTTCACTACAAAAGTAATTGAAATAATAAATACATAGAAATACGAATATACTGCAAATATACTGCAAATATACACGATATAGCGAAAAATCCACAATACAAAATTAGATATATACAATTAAAAATCTGCGATACAGTGAGACCACGAAAAGTGAACTGCAATATGGTGAGGGACGACTGTATATATATATGTGTGTGTGTGTGTGTGTGTGTGTGTGTGTATTATTTATCAAAGTAATACATGAATAAAGTTTTTAAAATCAAATAGAGGTATAAGATTAAAACAATAACAATCCCCTCCCCAGCTCCCTCCTGATCTCCAGTTTCCACTACCCAGAAGTAACAATTTTCAAATCTTTTCATTTTATTTTTTATATTTGCCTTCATAATTCTAAATAACATGCTGAATAATACTCTTTGAAGTACAATATAACGAGTAAATAATGAGAGTCCCCACCACCTTCATCCACTCTCTGTAGTCCGCCCTTGGGTTTCTAATTCAAAGTTTGCAAGTGGTTTTTTTTTTTATTCATTTTAGAGAGGAGAGAGAGGGAGAGAGAGAGAGAGAAAGACAGAGAGAGAGGAGAGAGAGACAGGGGGAGGAGCTGGAAGCATCAACTCCCATATGTGCCTTGACCAGGCAAGCCCAGGGTTTCGAACCGGCAACCTCAGCATTTCCAGGTCGACGCTTTATCCACTGCGCCACCCAGGTCAGGCTTCTAATTCAAAGTTTGAATGGAGGGAAGAAGATCTGGTCACTGCCACCACGGACTTCATGCTGCAAAGCTGCTAGCAGAGCACTGGCCTGAGCACCCAACCAGGTGCTCAGGGAATTAAGATTCACAGGAAGACCACACTCTAAGCTGATTACCCCAGGCACTGGGCCACTGTGCGCTTCTGGTTTTATAAAATAAAAGCATGGCTCAGATAACTTCTCTGCATCTTTCTAGCTCTACAGTCACAAAATTTACATCAATTCAGACAGATATAGAAATATAATCTACTTTTATAGAGAAAATGACTTCTATGGAGGTCTGGGACTAGCTCTTCCCAACTCCTCTGTCACTGGTAGTGTCTTGAGGGACGTGATCATCATTGGCATTTCCAAGCTTACGTAGGGATGGTACAGGTAGTGACTCCCTCCTCTCAGGTGTCCCAGCTAGAGGCTGCACAGTATATCTCTGTGCCTTGATGCCACGTTCCAGTCCCTGGCAGTTATGGCCTGTGGGTTGTTTTGTTTAAATCCTTAAACAAAAAGAACAATGATTGTACTTGGACTTGGGGTCATTTTGAGGTCCTGGGGACTCCCTCCTCTGATAGCAAAGGCAAGTTCAAGAGTCAGAGGAAGTGATGAGCCCACCCCATGGACAGAAGCAGCATAGATGAGCTGCCACCTGCTGGGTCCGGTTGGCCCTAATGCAATGGGCATGCTGTGTATGAAATGGGAAGCACATGCAGGATGTTATGGGTTGAACTGTGTCTCCAAAACCAGTATATTAAGGTCCTAACCCCCATTACCTCAGCATGTGGCCTTATTTGGAAAAAGGGTCTTTGCAGATGCAATTAATTAGTTAAGATGAGTACAGTGAGCCCTTAATCAAATATGACAGATGTCCTTAAAAGAAGGCTGGTGGTAAAACACAAGGAAAAACACTTGTGTGAAGATGGAGGCAGAGGCTGGAGTTAGGCAGCTGCAAACCACATTAGGAAACCATACATGTTTGCCTGTACCAGAGATACGGTGAAAATGAACGTGGCCCATCGCTAGCTATTCTCTGATTTAAAAAGCATCAAGAAAATGTTTAAACCTGATAAATTTTTCTTTATTTATTTTTAAATTCTTGACTAATTCTTTATTTTCTTTTACATTTTTTAAGTGGAATTCATTAGGGTACAGGTTCCAAGTGTATATCTCAATAAAATGTGATCTGCACACCTATCTCCCCAAGCAAAGTCTCCTTCTGTCCTCATTTCCCCCCATTGCCCACCTCTACCAGCCCTGCCACCCCTTCCCCTCTGGCCATCACCACACTGTTGTCTTTGTGTGTTATATATATGGTTTTTGGTTTTATTTTTTTGCTTTGCTTAATCCCTTTACCTTCTTTCATACAGCCCCCTAACCCCCCACCCCTCTGACAGCTGTCGGTCTGTTCCATGTGTCCAGGCCTCTGTTTCTATTTTGTTTGTTAGTTTATTTTGCTCATTAGATTCTACATATAAGTGAGATGATACAGTGTTTGTCTTTCTCTAACTGTAAGCCTCGTAAACTTTAGAACATAATTAAATGATCATCAATATTTAAACCCTCAAGATAGCCCAGTTAGTGAAATGGAAAATTTCAGACTTTCCTAGAAACCCTGCCATCAGTCCATCTATATTTAAAGTGGTGGTGTTTGCTTCTTGGGCTTTGTTGACAATCTGGCAGCAAAATTATTAGAATGTGCCAAGATCTGTGCTAGGTGCTAAGGAAACAAAGACCAATAGGGAACAAAAAGTACCCCAGGGCCTCCCTCACAGAGTTCACATTCTTGTGAGAAACACAATCAGCATGCTATTTCAAATAATAAATTAAAAGATTACAAGTGGAAAACACCAACCAGAGAAGTTCAGAGTGCCTTGCTGGCATGTAGCAAAGATGTGACGGTAGTGTGCTGGTAAGTGGTAACACCTGTCACCTGCTCTTCAAAACACCCTGGTTTGTAGCTTTTGATCAATGCTCCTACCCAGACTGACAACAAAAACTTTTGTGCATCAAAGGACCCTACCAAGAGAGAGATAAGACAGTCCATGGAGTGGAGAAAATATTCACAAATCATATATCTGACAAGAAGCTAATATTCAGAAAATATAAAGAACTTTTACAGCTCAGCAACGAGAAAATAGACAAGTCAATTGAACAATGGACAAAAAACGTGAATAGACATTTCTCCAAAGAAGGTATAAAAATGACCAACAAGCTCTTGAAAACATGCTCAATTAGTCACTAGGAAAATGTAAGCCAAAACCACATGAGAAACCACTTCACACATTACGATGGCTGTTAAAAAAACCCCACATAATAGAAAATAAAAAAGTATAATGAGGATGTGGAGAAATTAGAACCTTTCAATTTTTGGCAGAAATGTAAATTGTAAAGTTGCTGCTGAAAATTTTTGGCAGATGCACAATAAGTTAAATGTAGATTACTATATGACCCTGCAATTCCACACTCATAAGCATCCCCCCAAAATTGGAAAAGGTGTTCAAACAAAAACTTATACACAAAGGTGTGTAGCACTACTGTGGTACCTTGAGATATAAACAGACAAACTTACGAATTTTTTAAGATATGAGCTGTGACTTGGTCCGTATTTTTATCTGAGATCCGAGCAAAATTCCGAGATATGAGTCATGATTTGGGAAGCTGTTGCTAGTTGGCGCGTTAGCACCGGTCCAGTATCAGCAGTTTGATATACGAGTTGACTGACTTACGAGCTCAGTTACAGAACTAATTAAATTTGTATCTCAAGGTACCACTGTATTTACAATAGCCAAAAGGTAAAAACAACTCAAATATCTCTCAACTGATAAATGGTTATACAAAATATGGTATAGCCAAGTAATGGAATATTATTTAGCCATAAAAGAAAACAAAATACTAATACATTCTACAACATTGGTGAACCTTAAAAACATTGTTAATTGGAAGAAGCCAGATACAAAAAGCAACATATTATATTATTTCATTTATATGAAATATCCAGAATAGACAAATTCATATAGACAGAAAGCAAATAATGGTGACCAAGAAGAGGCAGAAGTAGGGAAGAATAATAAGTACTGCTGAATGGGCACAAGATAGTGGTAATGTTTGCACAACATTGTGAATGTCCTGAATGACACCAAATTTACACATTAAAATGGTCCATTTTGTCATGTATATTTTGCCACAATAAGAAAAAAAGTAAATGCAAAGGTTCTGTAAGGAAACATTTGGTTTGTAGAATGGTGGGGACTTGGGAGTGAGGAGACTGAGTTCAAGGATAATTCTAAGTTTTTTTATTGGATTTAAAATTGTGTTTACATAGATTCAAGTGTCCCACCAAATATATGCCCCCACCCCTGTGTTCCCTTCAACATCTTCTTTGCCCCCTTCCCCTAGCGCCCTCCCCCTTTCCTCCAGTATTTGCTTTTCTGCTCTCTATAACGCTGCGTTATGTGTGTATCATTTCACCAACCCCTTTCCCTTCTCTGATCCAATCCTCGTCCCCTTTCCCTCTGTCCGCTTTCCCTCTGGTCCCTTTGATCCCTCCTCTGCCTCTATTCTATTCCTCAGTTCACATTGTTCATTGAATTCCTCAAATGAGTGAGGTCATATAATATTTTTCTTTCTCTGCCTGGCTTATTTCACTTAACATAATAGTTTTCAGGTCCATCCATATTGTCGCAAAAGGTAAGATTTCCTTCTTTTTCACGGCCCCATAGTATTCAGTTGTGTATATGAACCACTGCTTTTTAATCCACTGTCCACTGACGGACACTTGGGCTGTTTCCAGATCTTGGCTATTGTAAACAATGCTGCCATGAACATGGCCGTGCATTTCTTCTTTTGAATCAGTGATTTGGTTTTCTTAGGATATATTCCTAAAAGTGGGATGGCTGGTGTAAGATCAGTGGGCAATGGGAGGTCTCGTGAGGAACCAGACCCGGGAACTTTGGCGGGAGCCGCCCACACCATGTACACCAAAAGAAATTTCCCAGGAATCCTTTGGAAAAGAGTGACCGTCTGTCAACCAATGAAATTTTACCACGTCATATTAGCTCAACCGCCTTAACGACCCTTTAAATTTCCCCATGCGGTTTCCTCAATTTGACTTATATGGCCCCTCTCTTCTGGACCAAAGAACATCATCTGGGAAGCGCTATGCTAAATAAAGCTTTTATTATTCCACACTGCATGGCTATGCCCTTCCTTATTCCTCGGTGGGGAAAATACCTTACATTTGGTGCCAAAACCCAGGAGGAGTTGAAACCCACTGGGGCCACTCCTCTCCCCTCCCCTTCCGAGAAAGAACCAGGATCTCTGACTTCCCACCCACTTCGGCACATGGTGCAGTAAGTCCCCTGCCTCCAGCCTCCCCTCAGTTCTTCCGCGGAGACTCCCTGTCCGTAATCGCAGCTGCGTCCGGGACCTCTTATTCATCCCGAGTGCATGTGTGTCCATGGAGATGTCCTGGACACATCCACTCTACCTAACCATCTGGTGACCAGAGTTTGAGTTGTGGGACGCTAATTCTCATCTCTGACCACTCCGAGAACTGAGGGTGGCCATAGAGGCACAGGAATCTAAACCTGATCTAAAAGCACTCCTGGAGTGCCTTATCCTAAATCTCTCCCTCTCTAAAGAAGAAACTGTTCTTCTTCTCCACTGTGGCCAGGCCACAAAATCCACTGGATAATCAAACCAGGTGGCCTTCTGAAGGGACTTTTGATTTTAACATTGCCAAAAGAACTGGGTACTGGTTGGAGATCTCTTACATTCAGGGCTTCTAGTATTTGTGCTCCCATCCTAATCTCTGTGCACAGGCCCTTTTTGGCCAGAGAAACCTCCACTACTGATTTTTCCTTCTTCGCTGACCCCCTTGAGGAACTCTCTCCCCCTCCTGCCTGACCCTTGGAGGCGCCCCTCCTTCAGGACCCCTCTCTGGTCCCTCTGCAGACCTTTTATGCTTGAGTCTCTTCCCTTCAGGTAGCCCCCTCCCCTGCTGGTGAGGGGCCCCTCCCTTCTCTACTATGTTCTTAAGCCCCTCCCCCATCAGGCCCTCCTCCTCCAGGCATTGGCCCTCATGCTGGTTTGCAGGGCTCCTGACCCCACAGCCCAACCCCGATCTTCTTGCAGGAAGGCCTGACCCTGTCCTGCCTCTGGCTCCGGCGTTTCCTGCCAGATCTGGGTGCCGGGCTCCCCAGGATCACCGCTCCTCTTATTCTTAACCCCCAAACCCCTATCCGAGACCTGTGAACATGGCATTTAAAGTTTTTAATGGTCACGGCTATTAGGAAAAGGCCGAGGCTGCTCACCAGGCTTGCATGCAGCAGAAGGTGACGCTCCAAACCCAGGCTCTTGTGGCAGCCCTGAGGCCAGCAGAGCAACAGAGGCAAGGCACAGGAGATGCCTGACCCAAGTCTGGGCCGCAAAGAGAAATCTCACCAGGAGCTTGCTTTAAATGTGGCAAGGAGGGTCACTGGTCCCGACAGTGCCCCTGCCCGCAGCTGCCCACTAAGCCCTGCCCTAACTGCAAGCAGCCCAGTCACTGGCGGAGCAATTGACCTTTTGGGCAACAGGCTTTTCCTCAACACCTCTACGTGGAGGACAAGCCACCCAAATGGGAGGCCAAGCCAGCCAAGCGGGCCCATCACTAGAACTCCTAGGCCTCATGGATGACTGACGCAGCCCAGACTCAGAGACCCCCATCACCCTTGCCAAGCCCAGGGTAATGCTGCAGGTAGCAGGTAAGTCCATCTCATTTCTTGTAGACATGAGGACTAACTTCTCAGTTTTGCCATCATACTCTGGACCTCTAGTTCCCTCACAGGTCTCGGTTATGGGAGTGGATGGGACCCCTTCTTTTCCTATTTGCACACCACTCCTGACATGCAGTTTGGACGAAATCCCCTTTTCGCACTCCTTCTTAGTTATGCCATCATGCCCTGTATCCCTCCTGGGTCGGGACATTCTACAAAGTCTTGGAGCCACTTTCCAGCTAACAACATCTTTCTCACTACCAAGTGCTCCCCCATAATCAATACTACCGTCATTTCTAACCATGTCTCTCGCCTCAAGCTTGCCCCCATACAGGACCACTGGCAGTTGGAACCACTGGGCCCTATCGTTCTCTGGATCACCAAAAGTTTGGGCCCTGCAGATCCCCCTATTGCTCCTGTCCCTCCCACCAGAAACCTGCCGCCAAGTGAGTTAAAGCAGGGAATAATGTTGTTCAATGAGACTGGCCTGATGGTAGAAAGCATCAGGGTCCTTCTCCGTCTGCAAGAGAAATGGCACAAGGACCTCTCCTTCTACAACCTGCTTAACTCCTGGTGGCAGCCACCCATCCTCACCTGGGCTGCCCTACCCTAAATCCTCTTCTAATTATCAACATATCACTCATATTTACTCCTCTTTTTAAAACAAATTCTTACAGGACCACATTCAAAAAGTTTCTCGAGTCACGGTCAAACAGATGGTCCTCGTGACTCCCCTCAACGCGACCACCTTCTGACCTCCCCTCCCCACGGTGCCCCTAACCATCAGGAAGTAGCCAGATGAATAGCGGTGCCCCTGTCTAACATAAAAGGTTGGAATGTGAGGTCAGTGGGCAATGGGGGAAGGTCACGTGAGGGACCAGGCCTGAGAACTTTGGCTGGAATCTCCCACACCCATGCCCGCCAAAAGAAAGCTCCTATCAAGAGGCAAGAAGAGCCTGACTGGTGGTGGCACAGTGGATAGAGCATCAACCTGGGACACTGAGGTCTCAGGTTTGAAACCTTGAGCGTGAGCTCACCATGGGTTACCAGCTTGAGTATGGGGTCATCTATTTGATCCCAAGTTCACTGGCTTGAGCAAGGGGTCACTAGCATGCTGGCTTGACTGGAGCACCCCCACTACCCTGCCATCAAGGCACATATGAGAAGCAATCAATGAAAACTAAAGTGTTGCAACTACAAGTTGATGCTTATCTCTCTCCCTGAAAAAAAAAAAGAGGCAAGGTAAGGGAGATTTTGATAATAGGAGGGAGTGTACATGCAGGGGGAATGGGAGAATCTCTATCTTCAGCTCAATTTTGCTCTGAACTTAAAACTACTCTAAAAAATAAAGTTTATTTTTTTATATAAAAAGAGAATAGCAAGAAGAAGAATTTGCTATGTTTCCCAGAAGGAAGAGTGAGTAGAAAGGGAGAGGAAAGAGAGGCAAGCCAGCAAGAACTGGGATACTGGAGAGTGGCATAGAGGCAGGTACAGGGAGGACAGAATGAATTTGGGGGAATGAAAATATTCATTCATTCATTCATCTATCCATCCATCAATCAATATGCATTTTTGAGTATTCAAACCTCTATATTAGGTGCTACTATAGCCACTGGAGCTAAAGCAATGACTAAAGCAGGTGGACAGAGGTGTGCCCCTACTTTCATGGGACACACCTTCAGTGGAGAAATGATGAGAGGATAACAGGCAAATACAGTAAATATAACACACGTCAGCTCTTGGGAGGTGCCACAGCTTCGTAAAACAAAACCAAGGAAAGCAACTGAGTAAATACAGTGGCCAGGGAAGGCCTTTCTGAGATGACATTTAAGCAGAAAATGGAATGAGATGAGGAGCTGAGCCTTGGGAAACTTTGAGCAAAAGTATGTGAAGTCCATTTGACTGGGGCAGAGGGTGAGAGGGGAAGAGACAGCGAGAGTCTGTCATATTTCAGTAGTGGGCTGTCTTGTGAATGCTGCCCAGTACCCTGTCCTCAAAGCACAATGTTTATAGAGGACAGGTGGTACAAGGCTGAGGCAGTATGTGAAGACACATGAGCCTCGAGCCTGAGATGGAGCTGCCACCCACATCACAGTATAAAGTACCTGGCCCCTCTACAGCCCTTCCTCTCTGCCCCATCTCTGAAATTTGCAAAAGTCTTAGGGAAGACTCTGAATTTTAATATGTTATGAAATTGTTAGGTGTTGTTGTGAGTCGGGGGCACAGAGAGAGAGATTAGCAGACAAAATTATCAAGGACTAGCAAAGGACCACCGCTCGCTCAGGCAAATGGCCCTGAGTTCATGCAGTGTCCTAATTTTATTCACAAGACTTCAAAAAGCTTGTTTACTGAGAAATTGGCATAACATCAAGTGTAACTTTTACTTAAAGATACATAGAGTGCACCTGCAAGATAGCTTAGTAACAACATAATATCAGAAGGCATTAATTGCTATTGCTTCTATGGATCCCACAACATTCCTCTCCTTATCTTAACCTTGGAAAGTACAGAAATCTTATGAGAATGTTTTACTGAGAAAAGCCCAGCAACTGCCTTCAGTCACATAGACTTGTTTTAGTGACTCGCCTTCAAGTCACAAAACAACTTTCTTGGCAAAACATTCTTTTCTTGTTGGCTGTGTTCCCATCCAAGGCCATTCAATGGGTTATTCCGCTACAGTTAGGGTTTGAATCAATTTTACCTAGATCTTTCAGGGGGAAAGGAGGCTTAGGTGAGATTCCATCTGCTCAATGAAACATGGAAACTTCTCTCTAGAGGTGTATCTGTCTGTCTGTAAAGGGATCTTCATTATGGCCCCTAGGGGCTGGTTATTAAATTGGGCAGGAGTTTGGGCTGCTTGATTCTTATACCTGGCTTGGTACCAGAGTCATCGGGAGATTGTTTTAAAAATATAAGTGTCTTGGTCTCACTTCAGGAATTCTGAATCAGAATCACTGGGAAACGGGGGACCAAGAATCTATAGCACTTAAAAAAAAAAAAAAAAAAGAGTTTTCCTGGTGCTTCTGATGCAATTAGAATGTAAACTTTTGCACTTGGAAACCACAAAATTAGACATTTTTAAAGGTTTTCTTCAGCTGTGAGAGTTTTTGATGGCATGTAATGTCAGCTTTTCTATGAGGTCAACTCTAACCTTTCCAACTAGAGTTTTAAAAACTTGTTTTTATGGTTTTAAAAGAGCGCAGCTTTATTATTTAAAATATTCAAATGCTATAAAAATAGAGGCTGTATACATCCAGAAATAACCATTATTAAAGTTTGGTGTCTGTTATTCCAGATTTGCCATGTATGTGTGTATAAACACATACATATACCCATATAATAAAATTAATAGTCCTTTGGTTTATAAAATATAGCCATAATTTACTGTAATTTGCTTTGTGAATGTGATGATATATCTTAATGATCTCTCTATGTCATTAAATATAGAGCCATCTCACTCTATGACAACCACCTAGTATTTCATTGTATGGCTGTCATAATAAAAGGGACATTTAGGCTGTTTCCAATTTTTTTACTATTATAACTGATGTTGCAATAAACTTCATTGCAGAATGTTTCTTAGTGTTCATTGTAAGCATGTATTTGGCATAAATTCCTAGATTTGGAATTTTGAAGATATTCCCTTAAGGCTTTACCAATTTATACTCATACCGACAGTTGTACAAAAGAGTTCCTGTTTCCCCATCATTTTACCTTTCACTGATATTATCAATCTTTTACATTTAAGATAATCAGGTGCATGAAAATATCTTCTTTTTGTTTGAAGTTTTTTATTTCCTGCTGATAATGGTATCACATGTTTATTGCTATTTGTTTTTCTTCTATAAATGTCTTATTTTTGTCTGTGGCCTTGTGATTTATAACAAGGAATATATATTTAGTGTTTATCAGTTTCTGGCACAGCTTCCAAAACCCTGGGAATTTCCTAAGTGATAAGAGCTATAAAGGTCCCTTTTGTTATTCATAACAAGCCCCTTTCAACCATCCCTGAGTTTGTGTTAATGAGGTGACTTTTGAAAAGCTCCTAAGCATGGGCTGGTTGCCAGGCGATGGTTATGATTAGATGGTTAGAACTTTCAGCACCTTCCCTCAAAACCTCTACAGAGATGAGAAGGGTTGGAGACTGACTTAATCACCAGTGACCATGATTTAACCAATCATGCCTACTCAATGAAGCCTCCAGAAAAACCCAGAGGGCAAGTATGGAGAGCTTCCGAGCTGGTGAACAGGAACACTTTCACATGCTGGGAGGGTGGTGTATCCCAAACTTCAAGGGGACAAGAGACTCAGGACCCTTATGTTTCTTGCTCTCTGTATCTGTTCATCTGTTTATTCATTTGTATGTTTTAATATCCTTTGTAATACTGGTGATCTATTAACTATTTTCCTAGGTTCTATGAACTGCCCTAGAAAAGTAATTGAACCTGAGCAGAGGGTTATGGAAACTTCTTATTTACAGCCATTTAGAAGCATAGTTAACAACCTGAATCTGTGGTTGGTATTTGAAGGTAGGAGGCAGTTTTATGGGACTGAGCCCTTACTCTGCAGATGTCATGCTATTTGCAGGTTGTTAAATGAACTGAAAGAATCTAGAGCAGTGGTTCTCAACCTTTCTAATGCCATGACCCCGCAATACAGTTCCTCATGTTGCGGTGACCCCAAACCAAAAAATAATTTTTGTGGCTACTTCATAGCTGTAATTTTGCTACAGTTATGATTCGGAATGTAAATACCTGATATGCATTATGTATTTTCCGATGGCTTTAGGCGACCCCGCCGGGGTCGCAACCCACAGGTTGAGAACTGCTGATCTAGAGGCTTTGCTAGAAATAAATGACAAAAACTTATCAAAGGTCTTATTGTTAGCAAACTAGAAAGATAGCTAGGCAAAAACACAGAAGTGTTCCTAAGGAAAAAAAAAAAAAAAGAAAATTAATGGTTCTTATAGTAAAAGTCACATTCTTGCAAATAATCAGTCCTGAATTCCTAGCTCTGATGGGTCGAGAGTAACTATCAGTCAGGTGTCAGGGGATGTGAATAATGGGTGCCAGGTGGTCTGGAGGATAGGCTCCAGTAAGTCTGGTCATGTCCTGGGTCCTTTAACACAGACCCCTCAGTCAAAGATGATTTTGATATCACTTCTTTAGAATGAAAGGTATTATCTAGAACAGTGGTCCTCAACACCCAGGCCATGGACCGGTACCAGTCTGTGGGCCATTTAGTACCAGTCTGCAGAGAAAGAATAAATAACTTACATTGTTTCCGTTTTATTTATATTTAAGTCTGAACAATGTTTTATTTTTTTAAAATGACCAGATTCCCTCCTTTACATCCATTTAAGACTCACTCTTGACGCTTGTCTCGGTCACATGATACATTTATTCGTTGCACCCTAAAGGCCGGTCCATGAAAATATTTTCTGACATTAAACCGGTCCATGGCCCAAGAAAGGTTGGGGACCACTGTCTAGAAGAAATGTAGGTGATACTTGCAACTTTGCAATCTTACAATTTATGACTCTGGAAATAAATGTTAGTCTTTCAGAAATTATTATGATGAGGCTCAACTCTATATCATCATAAGGAGCTTCAAGTCTGTGGAAAGGGATTGTGTGTGTTCATATCAGAATCACTAATTTAGGGTAACTTGAAGACACACTGAAAATTGAAGCATATATAAATAAACAGCAAATAAATAAATAACACCACCTCCATCAGAGAAATGAGTTTTCTTAGATGGCATTGGAAATGACATCTGAAACCAGAAGGAAATCTATCTAGAAAACCAGAAAAGTCAGTTTATAGTAAATCTTTATTATTAATAAAGTTTAGTGAATAATATTTAAATAGCAAGAGTAATAAGTGAGTCATCATAATCTTAATTCTTTATACCTAAAGAATGTCAGCAGGAGCTTTGTGCCAGAAAACTGCACGGAATTACATCTCCCAAGCAGAGAACTACCAGTATTATCTAGCAGAAAAAGCAGACACAGGCTGTGGATTCTGTTATCCAAGTGTACTAAACATACTTCTTATTCTGGGCTGATTTGTTTCCAAAGAAATACAGGTAATCTTCATTTCAAACAAATTCTGTAATTACCATCTCTGCTCTGTGAACCACCATCTTCCTGGCATTGTCATTCCTTATCAAGCCAGTGAGCTCATAGGCAGGGCAGAAAGTTGCCAGGGCCTGGTTCTCTCTGTTCCCAACTATGTCTTAAGTCAAGTTTAGGAATGCTGATGCTGTCAAGACCTGCCTTCTGACACTCCATGGGCATCAGACACAGATGAGGCTGGAGGGGCCCTGCTGGCTCTGAGCAACTCTTCAAGACTGGAGTCCAAAGCTGATGTTTCAAAGGCTTCCTACTGCCCTTACCATAAAGACCAAGTCCTTAACGTGGCCAGGCCTTCTCCAGCCACTTGTCAGCTTTCATCTCAGGATGTGCCATTCTCCCTTCCTGTCACTGAGTCTCCCATGCTGTTCTTCCTACTGCTATACTTTCCCCTTTTCTCTTTATTTAGACCACCTCTTACATCACTAACTCATGGAAGCCTTCTCTGACCTCTCTTACCTGAGCGGTTTCCTCACACATTCTCACAGCATCTTGTCTCTCCACTTCATAGCTCTGGTCCCAGCTGTAATTTTATACATGTATGTAGTGACTCCATCCATGTTGGTAGCCCATGTGAACTGTACACTCCATAAGACAGTAATTGTTGGTGAGAGTCAAGGCCCCATCAGGCTTTAATCATTTCTGTATCCCCAAGCCTTGTTAAGGGTATGGCACATTTTAGATACTCAATTGCAAGTATTTGTTGAATGAATGATTGAAAGTAAATGGCAAGTAGGAGAAGGTTGTTATCTCAGGGAACTGGGAAAGGTCATGACCATTATGAGTTTCAACCCCTTGTGATATTGTCATTGTCCACTGAGGCTGCTATAATAAAATACCATCACCTGGGTGGCTCATAAACAGCAGTTGATTGCTCAGTTCTAGAGGCTGGAAGTCTGAGAACAGGGTGCCTACATGGTCGAATTCTGGTGAGAACCCTCTTCAGATTGCAGGTTGCCAATTACTATTGTATTCTCACATGGTGGAAGGAGCTGGGGTGCTCTTAGATTCTTTTATAAGGGCACAGATCCCAATCATAAGGGCTCTGCTCTCATGACCTAATTATCTCACAAATGCACAATCTCCTAATACTATCACCTTAGGAGTTAGGATTGCAACATCTAAATCTGGGGAGAGCATAAACATTCAGACCATAGACTAACTATGGAATTGATGAAAAGAGAGAAATGGTATACACTACAGATTAGAAGCTCAATTTCCAGGTCAGACACTCTCAGTTTGAAATGTGGTTTTGTTACTTGCTAACCATACAAACTGGGACAAGTTACTTCAACTCTGCTTCCTCAGTTTTCTCATATCTAAAATGGAATTAATGCTGTCACCTAATCCCATGTTCTGTAGGACTGCATGAGATAATGCAAGAACATGTTTGTCATAGTAAGTACTCAATAAATGTTAGCTGGCGTTATTATCATAGTAAAGACCTTAAATCCTCAAAACCCACCTCCTCATTGACCACTATAAATTGTGTAGATACATGGAATTTAACTTGGCAGCCAGATGATATTTAGAATGGTTTGAAAATTTAAGAGGTTTTCAAGCATCAGTAATTCTATGGTAGTTCGTGAGGAGTAAGATTTAAGAAAGAAAAGTGCATTTAACTAGCAGAACAAAAAGGACAATTAAACTTGGGTTAAAAAGCAAAGAAAATATGCTCACAACATCTTCAAGATAAACTTTCAGGAGAGAAATATGGTGAGTCTAGGATCCAGAAGCCATTGAAGCATAACCCCTACTCAATTATTCTTACTGTCCATTTCCCTGGGCTCTTAGCCTGTGAGGAAGACGAGAACCAGGCCGACTTCCCTTATCTTGTTTGCCAAGTCTTCTCCCCATTAAGAAGCACTCCCAGAGGGATGGTCAGTTCAGTTCAGATCTGAGCAAAACCAGAATTCTGCTTTAATCTCTATTTGTGCCTGTTTTTAGCCCAAGGTGACTTAGATGTGAACCCACACGGCTTCTATGATACTCATTTATCATCCAAAGCTTTATGCCAAATGCTATAGAGAAAATAAAACTTAATTATGCCTTCGAATAGCCAACCATTAAAAAGACATGTTAAGACCTTTGTGGAAATATTAATAACAAGCATTTACATAAAACTTTTTATGTTCCAGACACTATTCTAAGCTTTTTATGAATATTAACTCAATCCTCAACACAAGCTTTGTTGTGAATACCATTATCAACCCCATTTTATAAGTGCCTAAGTCCACACAGCTAGAAAAGAGTGAAGTCCCTATTCAAACCCAGGCTTCATTGGGGATAAAGATATTGAGCAGATGGAAATAAGGACAAAGCTGGGGGTGTTCCAGTGGTCACTTTGCACTGAGCAGTCTTTTGGGTGTGCTTGTTCAGCCAATGGCAAATTCACCTAGCACTTTTTTCATCCTTCCCATAGTGCTTCATTTTAAATTAATTCATTCAATAAATATTGATTGAGCATCTGCAATGTGCCAGGTCCAGGAGAGTCCGCTGGGACAGAATGATAAGCCAAGGTACTCATGAGGACCTCTGAGGAAACAGAGAAGGGTCTCTGAAACCCCACCAGGGAAGTCAAAGTGGCTTGGTACAGAATTCTCAAGGATAGGTCGAAAACTGCCAAGCAGACAAAAAGAAAAAAGGTGATCACATCCAAGACCCAGAGCTGTGAAGGAGCATAGTACACAAAGAATAACATGGGGTTGAGTGTGATCAGAGCATCAGATGAAGTCATGATATACAGAGAGAAGAAACAGAAGTATGAGTAAGAAGATGGGCACAGGATAGATCATAAAAGAACTTATGTGTCAAATTAAAGAGTTTTAAGTTTTTTCAGCAAGCCAGAGAAAGGCACTGGAAAAGTCCAGCCAGGGCAGTGAACTGGTTTGATTTGTACTTTACAACTCTGGTAGCCACAGCAGGAAGGGTGAATTGGAGGTGGGAGCTGGGGTAGGGAGGCCATTCTTGGTTGTTTTTGTGAGAAATAAACACTCAACAGAACTAACGGAGTTTAGTAGACCTTGTCCAGTGTTTTGCTTAAATCACTTTTACTCTGTGTCTGGTAATTCCAACCAGAGGATTTGTTATTATTTTTTGCAAAATATTCACCAAGCCTGATTAAAATTATCATAACTTCCCAAGTTCCATATGAATATATTTTGTTTTTGTTACTGTTTTATTTTTTGATTGAATATATTGGGATGACATTAGTTCATAAAATTATATAGATTCCAGTAAAATGTGTCAGAGAAAGACAAGTACCATATGATTTCACTTATGTGTGTAATCTAAAGAACAAAATAAATATACAAACAAGGCCCTGGCTGGTCGGTTCAGTGGTAGAGCCTTGGCTTGATGTGTGGATGTCTCGGGTTTAATTCCCGGTCAGCAGATGGGCACACAGGAGAAGTGCCCATCTACTTCTCTACCTCTCCCCCTCTCACTTCTCTCTCTCTCTCTCTTCCCCTCCTGCAGCCAAGGCTCAATTGGAGTGAGCTGGCCCTGGGCACTGAGTATGGCTCCATGGCCTCTGCCTCTGGCACTAAAGAATGGCTCCGGTTGCAACAGAGCAAGGGTCCTAGATGGGCAGAGCATTGCCCCCTAGTGGGCTTACTGGATGGATCCTGGTGGGGGCACATGCAAGAGTCTGTCTCTGCCTCCCCTCCTTTCCCTAAAATAATAATAAAAAAATGAACAAAATAGAAACAGATGCATAGATACAGAGAACAGACTGACAGTTGTGAGAGGGAAGAGAGGGGAGGAAGTGGGGGACCAAGTGAGAAAGGTGAAGGAATTAAGCAAAAAAAAAAAAAGCAAAAAAAGTATATTTCCTTTTGATAACACAGGAGTAATAAAATCTTACTGCAAAAGAGTAGAAGAAAATAAAAATAAAAAAAAGAGTAGAAGGCTGAGAACCCTGAGGTCATGGGCCTGTAGCTCCTTTCTGTTTGCAAATCTTGACACATAATCAGAAGGGCACCTTCTCTTGACTAACAGAGACCCTGTACTTCCTTATCCTCTAAGTGATTTCTTCCAATTATTTTCTTCTACTAATTTTGTTTTTAAATGTTACACTTCTAAACCCACAGATCAAGCTTAGCATCACTAAAAGTGGCACAAGTAGACATTATGTGTGTCATAACTTGACGCAATAGGAAACCCCTGGCATCACCCGTGACAATCCTTGTCTGAATCATTCTGGATAGAATCAGCAGTTTACCGAAAATAAGGGAACTAAAGATAACCAAAAGGAAGCATTCAGCCAAATCTACAATGTGGGACATTTTGCAGGAAAGAGTATTAGCTGCTTCAATGCATTGCTGACATAAAGAGATAAGATAATTGTTACAGAATAAGAGAGACTTAAAAGAATAACAACTCATTGCCATGTCTGGACCTTAATTCAAGGAAACTGTGAAAGACATCTTTCCCAGATGGGGAAATCTGAGTATGAACTGAGTACTAGATGATATTGAGGAATGATTGGTTTTGTTAGATGTGATAATGGTGTGGTGATTCTATTTTTTTTAAAAATGTCCTATGTATTATACTAGAATATATCATGTAAAATGGCATGATCTCTGGGGTAAATGGAATGAAAGAAATTTTATTTAATTAAAATGAAAAAAGATTGGCAAAACATTAATAATTATTATTTAATGAGTATGTGGAGTAAATTATACTATTGTTGTGTATGTTTGGAATTTCCCATAATTAAAAGATTATTTACTTCTGCTTTAAAATTTCCACTGCAAAATAAACACTTTCAAGAAAACAAAATCTATATAAAAGAATTAATTACATTGCCACTACTCTTTTCTTAAAAAAGATTTTATTGATTGATATTAGAGAGAGGAGAGAAAGAGAGGTGGGGGAAGGAGCAGGAAGCAGCAACTCGTAGTTGCTTCTTGTAGTAGTTGCTTATGGTATGTGCCTTGACCAGGCAAGCCCTGGGTTTCACACCGGTGACCTCAGCATTTTAGGTCAATGGTCTATCCACTATGCCACCACAGGCCAGGCACATTACCCCCATTCTTAACACCATCAGTATTTAGTGTATTTCCTTGAATTTTTTTTTGTACACACTGGATTTTTAAATAGTTGATAATTATTTTTATTTATAATTCTATTCTCATTTTTCACATAATATGTATGTCATAGCACCTTTCTTGTTATTACCTGAGCTTTGTAACCAGGGGTGGGCTGGCTCTTGAGAGCTGTCAGCACTTCTTTATTCTATGTGTCTGATATCAGCCAGGATGGGAATATTTAAACCATGGAAATCAGCAAACATTACAAATTCCAGGTTTGTCCTCATTGAGTTGAGTTGTTAAATATTTCCCAGCACATCACTGCTTATAACCATCATTTTAAAGGTAATCTAATAGCTCTTTGAGTAAATACGTGATAGTAAGCAGTTACATGATACTTACTGCATCCCAGGTACTAAGTACATTACTCATCTTTGCTCATTTAATCCTAACAATGGCCCCTAGGAGGTAGGTGCTATTATCATCCACATTTTACAGATAAAGAAACTGAGCAGAAAATAGTGAAGTAAACTGCCCAGTGCCCCACAGGTAATAAGTGATAGCAAGCCTGAGAGCTGGGATTTGAATGCAGGTAGTCTCACTGCAGCATCTTAGCCTCTACCGCACTCTGCTGCTTTGTACCTCCACTTCAGCCATCAACAGGGCAGCCTTCTCAGGCCACAGCTAAGTGCTTTGTGGACCATTCAATGAGTGGCAAACTGCAAAGCCAGCTCTGTCATAATCTTCCTGCAGCCTGAGTGCATGCCTTGGGGAGCCCAGCCCCCACCCTCAGTTTAGCTCACTGTCTTGGAACACCTCTTTGCTCTCCAAGAGAGCAAATGCTTCAGCCCACGTGGCCTGTGGCTTAGCCACAAAATACAGGTCACTTACAGAGTTGTGGTGGGTTTGAGGAAGATGATGGCATACTCCAAGTTGCAAGGACCATTATGACCTCAAAAGCCAGGTAAGTTTTTATATTTTATCAGGAGCAAGGACTCCATGGGTGACCTCTGTTTCCTGCCTGGTGATCAGGAATACTGGGCAGAATTCTATTTCTGGGGTAGCTGCTGAGTTGCTGAGTCATCTGACCTTGGCAATGATCCTTTTGCAGAAAAGAGGCATCATAAGACTAGAGTGTTCTCGGGGGGGGGGGGTGTATTTGGTGGGACACTTGAATCTTTGTAAACACAATAAAATAAAATCAATTAAAAAAAAACTAGAGTGTTCTCAGAGCACTCAGAAGCTCTTGCAGGCAACACGCTGTGTATGCAATTTAGCTACCAGCTTTCTCTCTCAGGACTCAGAATTCACCTTCATCAGCACTGACAGCTCCAACGTTCCTGGATCTGTGTTCTTATATCATGTGCTAAGTTGTAGATGTAGCAATGGGGTGATTACTTATATGTCCCCAAAGCCAGTCAGCCCAGCTTTGGATTAGAGAGTTACATGAAGCCAAGCATAGACCATTTCATCAAGAAGCAAAAGAGAAGAAATATTGTCTTAGGAGGTGTGGGGGTTTGATTATCACACAACAAAAATCATCATTGAAACAGAAAAAGTTTACATTCTCTACATGCAAAGCCCTGTAGCACCATAGGGACTCAACCAGTATTTATTGAGTAAATGTCAATGTCTAAGACCAAGAGAGGGATCTTATAAAAACATCTAGGTTCTGTCCAGTTTAGGATTTTTCTCTGATTTTTCAAATGCTCTAACCCAGTGTTTCCCAACATGGGGCCCACGCCCCACAGGGGGGCAATTCAATAGTTAAGGGGGCAATTTGAAAATGGACTTGACATGACTTTAACTCTTTTGCCCCGGGCCATTTAAATGCAATGCTAGATATCGGTGCCAAATTTAACAAAAAATGCAATTCTTAAATAATTGCGGTAAATAATTATTAAGTATAATTTCCTTTGACGAGACCAAAATATCAACTGGGTGATTGGCGTCATCAAGTAAACTTCGTCCTGGGTTCACGGCGGAGTGTGCCGTCTGCCGCGGGGAACCCCGGACGTTTTAAAAACTCACTAAACAACGCAGTTATTCTCACCTAATTGGCCCATCGCAACTTCTGTAGTGTTTCACATCATTCGGTTGGTGTTAATTTGAAATAAGTGTCAGTCAAAACTGTTGTAAAAGCTTGTTGATTTAATAAATATACATATATATATTGTATAGATATAATTGGTAAGTATTTGATTTTATTTTTATCAATATTAAACTCTTTATTAAGTACTTCTTGCATCGGGGCTAGAAAGCACTAATATTTTATAAATATTATTGGGGCTATAATAGTGCATGCACGACAATTTTAATTTTAGAAGCATAACTTTTCAGAAAATTTTGTCAACTGGAAAAAATATAGAAACCTTTTGATTTGCGGTGGTAGTGTAGTAAATGTGTTATATACATTTAAATAAATATGAATTTTTAGTATACGTTTACTCTATGTCACATTGAATATATTTTAACACATATTTTAATATTAGTTTTTAATTGATCTTATTTTTATTATAGCCCATAGTAAAATGAGTGGTGCAAGCAAGAAAAAAACTCGTCAATATTCGGAGGAATATTTAAAATTTGGGTTCATACCCACTGTTCACGATGAGTGGATTCCTTTTTGTCTTTTATGCCAGCAATGCTTGACCAACAAATCAATGAAACGAGGTCGTCTTGAGGTGCATTTGAAGGTGAAACATAGTGCTCATATTAATTCAGATTTGAGTTACTTTAAAACTTTAAAGAAAATTTTTGAAAAAAGAACAACATTAAAGTCTCTATTTACTGCTCATACTTCAACTAATAATCGTGTTCTTGAGGCTAGTTATCAAATTTTTTTATTCATCACTAAAACTAGAGAAAATCACACTATAGGAGAGAATTTAATAAAACTGTCAATATCAGCATTTCTTAAAATGGTTCTTGAAAAAGATGACAAAGATGTAAAAGCTATGGCACTCAGTAACAATTCTGTTAGCAGAAGAATAGACGAAATGAGTGAGGATATTGAAAAACAACTTATTGAAAAGCTGAAAACAAGAAAATTCTCCTTGCAAATGGATGAATCAACTTTGAGAGACAGTGAGGCAGTATTGATAATTTACGTAAGATATATTGATAAAGGACATTTTGCTGAAGAAATGTTGTTCTGTAAAAGATTAGAAAGCACCACTACCTCCAAAAATATATATAATAAGCTAAAAAACTACTTAGATGTCAATGATATACCAATGAAAAATGTAACATCTTGTGCTGCAGATGGTGCTCCCAATATGATGGGCAAGAAAAATGGCTGCTTAAAATTGATGAAAGATGCGAATCCAGAAATGATTCTTGTGCATTGTGTTATTCATAGGGAAAACTTGGTAGCTAAAAACATCTCGCCTGTTCTGAATGAAGTATTACATACAGTAATAAAGTGTGTTAATGCTATTAAAGCTAGTACCAAATGTGAGCATCTTTTCAAGCTATTTTTTTTTTTTTTCTGAAGCTGGAAATGGGGAGAGACAGTCAGACAGACTCCCGCCTGCGCCCGACCGGGATCCACTCAGCACACCCACCAGGGGCGAGGCTCTTCCCACCAGGGGGCGATGCTCTGCCCCTCCAGGGCGTCGCTCTGTCGCGACCAGAGCCACTCCAGCGCCTGGGGCAGAGGCCAAGGACCCATCCCCAGCGCCAGGGCCATCTTTGCTCCAATGGAGCCTTGGCTGCGGGAGGGGAAGAGAGAGACAGAGAGGAAGGAGGGGGTGGGGGGTGGAGAAGCAAATGGGCGCTTCTCCTACGTGCCCTGGCTGGGAATCGAACCCGGGTCCCCCGCACGCCAGGCCAACGCTCTACCGCTGAGCCAACCAGCCAGGGCTTTTCAAGCTATTTTGTGAAGAACAAAATGAAGTCCATGTGAGACTTTTACTTCATACTGGAGTAAGATGGCTATCTAAAGGAAACTGTTTGAAAAGATTTATGGAACTGTTTGATAGTCTTAGTGATTTTTTTAAGCGACAAACCTGAAATGAAGTATCTGTTAACAATAGATGGTAAAGCATTTGTGAGTTATTTAGCCGATATCTTTGAAAAACTAAATATATTAAATAAGCAACTTCAAGGAACAAAGAAAACTCTTGTCGATGCAAAAGCAAAGATATTTGGTTTCATTACCAATATTGAGTTATGTCAGAAACATATTAACAACAAAAACTTTAAACAGTTTCATTGGCTCCAGAAATGTGAAGTAACTGATACCGCTTTACTTGTTATTGTCAATCATTTGAATATTCTATCGCTGATTTAAAAGAAAGATTTTCTGATTTAAAACAAATTGATTTCCCAACATGGATGATGCAGCCAATGTTAGTGGATTTGTCTGATATATCAAATATGCAGTATCAAGAAGAACTCGCAGAATTGCAAAATGATGAGTCAGTTCAAGCTTTATTTAATATCAAAGGAGCAATGGCATGGCTTTGTGAGGAAACAGAAATCAAATACCCAAGTTCAACCAAATGTGCCAGAAAACTATTGCTACCGTTTCCATCTTCATTTTTAGCTGAATGTGGATTTAGTGCTGTAAATGATTTACTGGTAAAGAAAAAGAAATCAGCTGGATATAACACAACGTGGAGACTTGAGACTAAAGCTAACCAAATTGGAACCTAATATAAAATCTCTGAGCAGCAAGCATCAAGTGCAAGGATCACACTAATTAAAATAATAAATTAATATAGAAAAATCTGTATTAAAATTATTTGGAATTTAAATTTCTGTTTTTCATTATATGTTTTGAAATTTTACTTACTGTGTTTTGTTAACAATTTCATAGTGATTTCTTCCTAGAACCTATCATTTATGTTTATTAAGTGAACAAATCAATTTTTTAATGTTAAAAATTATGTATGTTACATAGTGGGGGACATAAGAATTTTAGGAAGGTTAAGGTGGGGCATGGCACAAAAAGGGTTGGGAAACACTGCTCTAACCCATTAAGTAGCAAGTAGGGATCCCACCAGATTTAGAACAGTGGATCTCTGGCTATTTTCTGACAGGCTTCTGAGGAAGTTGTTCAGACCGTGTACGTGTAGGAGAAAGAAAGGGAGGAAGGAAAAGAAAGTCTATAAAGGATTTGAAGACATCACTTACATTTAGGATTCTCTCACCTCTTCATACTCTGAGTCTTTTGAGTGCCTTCGATATAAGGGAAAAAAAGAACTAGATGCTTCTGAAATTCCAGATTACTCCCAGATTTGAATGTGCAGGGAAGGACTGAGACCCATGTCCCTGCAGGGGAAGCAGAAGTTGGGGAGTGAGAGGCAGCTGTCTCAGGCTCCCTATGGCAAGCATCAACCAATAAGAAGAAAGTGTGTGTGGACAAGAGCCACACAAATAAGGCCTACATTGCCTAATTTGTCCTTTAGCTGCATGAAAATATGTGTTATCTCTCTAGTCAGATGCACTTTTTGTTCTTTCATATACCCTTGCTAATAGCACATGTGAACATTTTTTAAATTTTTAATTTTTTTATTAAAATATAGTTGACATTTCTGGCCTGACCTGCGGTGGCACAGTGGATAAAGCATCAACCTGGAAATGCTGAGGTCGCCAGTTCGAAACCCTGGGCTTGCCTGGTCAAGGCACATATGGGAGTTGATGCTTCCAGCTCCTCCCCCTTCTCTCTCTCTCTGTCTCTCTCCCTTCTCTGTCTCTATCTCCTTTCTAAAAATGAATAAATAAAATTAAAAATTTTTTTTAAAAAAACACAAAAAACATAGTTGACAGTTCTGGCCAGATAGTTAATTAGAGCATTGATCTGAAGGTTGCCGATTCAATCCCCAGTCAGGTCACATACACAGGCAGATCCATGTTCCTTCTCTCTCTCCTTTCTCCCTTCTTCTTTCTCTAAAATCAATATAATATACATTTTAAATAAATAAATAAATAAAATATAGTTGACATAAAATGTTATATTAGTGTCAGGTATAAAATATGATATATATATTACATATTTATGTGATCATGTTAAGTCTAGTAAGCATCTGCTACCATAAACAGTTATTATGAGACTAGTAACTATATTCTCAGTGCTGTATATTACATTCCTGTGACTTATTTATTTTGTAACTGGGTATTTTTACCTCTTAATCCTTTCACTTTTTCATTTATCCCTACACCCCCAGCCCCTCTGACAACTAACAGTATTTTTTCTCTGTATCTATGAGTCTGTTTCTGTTTTGTTTGTTTATTTGTTTTGCTTTTTTAGATTCCAACTAAAATCTAAATTATGGCAATGCAGGCCTTATTTGTGAAACTTTTAGATTTCGCTAAAAGTGAAATCATACAGTATTTGACTTTATATTTTTTAAATTTTTATTAATTTTAATTTATTGTGTTAACATAAATTCAAGTGTCCCACTTAATATAACACCCTCACGCAACACCCCTGTGTCCCTATTTATACCCTCTATGTCCCCTCCCCCTAAATCCTCCCCCCTTCCCTCTGGATTTGCTATCCTGTTATCTGTATCTATGTGTTATGTATATATAATTTTACTAATCCCTTCACCTACTCTGATCCCATTCTCTCATTCCCCTTCCTCTGACAGCTGTCCCACTGGTCCCTGTGAGTCCATTCTGTCTCTGTTCTGTTCTTCAGTTCACTTTGTTCAAAAGATTGCACATGTAAGTGAGATCATTTGATATTTGTCTTTCTCTGCATGGCATATTTCACTCAGCATAATAATCTCCAGGTTCATCCATGCTGTCACGAAAGGTAATATTTCCTTCTTTTGCATGGCTGCATAGTATTCCATTGTGTATATGTACCACAGCTTTATATTTTTTTATTAATTTTACTAGAGTGACATCAATAAATCAATGAATACATATGTTCAAAGAAAACATGTCCAGGTTATCTTGTCAATCAATTATGTTGCATACCCATCACCCAAAGTCAGATTGTCCTCTGTCACCTTCTATCTAGTTGTCTTTGTGCCCCTCCACCCTCCCCATTTTCATCTCCCTCCCCCCCCACCCCCCGTAACCACCACACTCTTATCAATGTCTCTTAGTCTCATTTTTATGTTCCACCTACGTATGGAATAATGCAGTTCTTGGTTTTTTCTGATTTACTTATTTCACTCCGTATAATGTTATCAAGATCCCACCATTTTGTTGTAAATGATCCGATGTATCATTTCTTATGGCTGAGTAGTATTCCATATTGTATATGTGCCATATCTTCTTTATCCAGTCTTCTATTGAAGGGCTTTTTGGTTGTTTCCATGTCTTGGCCACTGTGAACAATGCTGCAATGAACATGGGGCTGCAAGTGTCTTTACGTATCAATGTTTCTGAGTTTTTGGGGTATATACCAAAAAGAGGGATTGCTGGGTCATAAGGTAGTTCTATTTTCAGTTTTTTGAGGAACCACCATACTTTCTTCCATAATGGTTATACTACTTTACAGTCCCACCAACAGTGAATGAGGGTTCCTTTTTCTCCACAGCCTCTCCAACATTTGCTATTACCTGTCTTGTTATAATAGCTAATCGAACAGGTGTGAGGTGGTATCTCATTGCAGTTTTGATTTGCATTTCTCTAATAACTAATAAAGATGAGCATCTTTTCATATATCTGTTGGCCTTTGTATTTCTTCCTGAGAGAATTGTCTGTTCATGTCCTCTTCCCATTTTTTATTGGATTGTTTGTTTGTTGTTGAGTTTTATGAGTTCTTTGTATATTTTGGATATTAGGCCCTTATCTGAGCTGTTGTTTGAAAATATCATTTCCCATTTAGTTGGCTGTCTGTTTATTTTGTTGCCAGTTTCTCTTGCTAAGCAAAAACTTCTTAGTCGGATGTAGTCCCATTCATAAATTTTTGCCTTCACTTCTCTTGCCTTTGGAGTCAAATTCATAAAATGCTCTTTAAAACCAAGGTCCATGAGTTTAGAACCTGTCTTCTTCTATGTACTTTATTGTTTCAGGTCTTACATTTAGGTCTTTGATCCATTTTGAATTAATTTTAGTACAAGGGGACAAACTGTAGTCGAGTTTCATTCTTTTGCATGTGGCTTTCCAGTTTTCTCAGCACCATTTGTTGAAGAGGCTGTCTTTTCTCCATTGTATGTTGTTGGTCCCTTTATCAAAAATTATTTGACCATATATATGTGGTTTTATTTCTGGACTTTCTATTTTGTTCCATTGGTCTGATTGTATATTTTTCTGCCAATACCATGCTGTTTTGATTGTCGTAGCTCTATAATATAGTTTGAAGTCAGGTATTGTAATACCCCCAGCTTTGTTCTTTTTCTTTAGGATTGCTTTGGCTATTCAGGGTCTTTTATAGTTCCATATAAATCTGAAGATTTTTTGTTCCATTTCTTTAAAAAATGTCATTGGAATTTTGATAGGAATTGCATTAAATTTGTATATTGCTTTGGGTAATATGGCCATCTTGATTATATTTATTCTTCCTATCCAAGAGCAAGAAATATTCTTCCATCTCATTGTATCTTTTTCGATTTCCCTTAACAATGGTTTGTAGTTTGCATTATATAAGTCCTTTACATTCTTTGTTATGTTTATTCCTAGGTATTTTATATTTTTGTTGCAATCATGAAGGAGATTAATTTTTTGAGTTTGTTCTGAAACGTTTCATTGTTGGCATATAGAAAGGCTATGGACTTTTGCATGTTAATTTTGTATCCTGCAACCCTACCGCATTGGTTTATTGTTTCTAGTAGTCTTTTTGTGGATTCTTTGGGGTTTTCGATGTATAGTATCATATCATCTGTAAAAAGTGATACCTTTACTTCTTCTTTTGCGATATGGATGCCTTTTCTTTCTTTGTCTTGTCTGATTGCTCTGGCTAGAACCTCTAGTACCACATTAAATAAGAGTGGAGAGAGTAAACAACCCTGCCTTGATCCTGATTTAAGGTGGAAAGCCTTTAGTTTTGTGCCATTTAATATGATGTTAGCTGATGGTTTGTCATACATGGCCTTTATCATGTTGAGATATTTTCCTTCTATACCCATTTTGTTGAGTGTCTTAAACATAAAATTGTGTTGTATTTTATCGAATGCCTTTTCTGCATCTATTGATAACATCATGTGGTCTTTGTTCTTTGTTTTGTTGATATGGTGTATTACGTTAACCGTTTTACATATGTTGAACCATCCTTGAGATTCTGGGATGAATCCTACTTGATCGTGATGTATTATTATTTTAATATGTTGCTGTATTCAATTTGCTAGTATTTTGTTTAGTATTTTAGCATCTGTATTTATTAGAGATATTGGTCTGTAGTTTTCTTTTTTTGTGCTGTCCTTGCCTGGTTTCAGTATGAGGGTTATGTTTGCCTCATAAAATGTGTTTGGAAGTATTGCTTCTTCTTCAATTTTTTGGAAGACTTTGAGTAGAATAGGAATCAAGTCTTCTTTGAATGTTTGATAGAATTCACTAGTATAACCATCTGGGCCTGGACTTTTATTTTTGGGGAGATTTTTAATAGTTTTTTCTATTTCTTCCCTACTAATAGGTCTGTTTAGTCTTTCTGCTTCTTCTTGACTCAGTCTAGAAAGGTTGTATTGTTCTAGGAATTTATTCATTTCTTCTAGATTGTTAAATTTAGTAGCATAAAGTTTTTCATAGTATTTTACAATAATTCTTTATATATCTATGATGTCTGTGGTGATTTTTCCTCTTTCATTTTGGATTTTGTTTATATGAGTTCTTTCTCTTTTTTCCTTGGTAAATCTAGCCATGGGTTTGTCAATTTTGTTGATCTTTTCAGAGAACCAGCTCCTTGTTCTATTAATTTTTTTTATAGTTTTTCTGTTCTCTATTTCATTTATTTCTGCTTTGATTTTTATTATCTCCTTTCTTCAGCTGGTTTTGGGTTGCCTTTGTTCTTTTTTTTCTAGTTCCTTTTGGTGTGAAGTTAAGTGATTCACTTGGGATCTCTCTTGTTTGTTTACATAGGCCTGAAGCGATATGAACTTCCCTCTTATCACTGCTTTTGCTGCATCCCATAGATTCTGATATGTCGTATTGTCATTTTCATTTGTCTGTATATATCTTTTGATCTCTGTGCTTATTTCTTCTTTGACCCATTCATTTTTTAAAAGTATGTTGTTTAGTTTCCACATTTTTGTAGGTTTTCTTTCCTTTTTTTTTGCACTTGAATTTTGCAGTTGAATTTTTTATGATCAGAAAATATGCTTGGTACAACTTTGATTTTTCTGAATTTGCTGATGTTGTTTTTTTGGCCTAACATATGGTCAATTCTTGAGAATGATCCATGTACACTGGAGAAAAATGTATACTCTGTCACTTTGGGATGAAATGTCCTGTAGATGTCTATCATATCCAGGTGCTCTAGTGTTTTGTTTAAGGCCAATATATCTTTATTGATTCTTGTTTGGATGACTGATCTAGAGCCGTCAATGGTGTATTGAGGTTCCAAGTATGATTATATTTTTGTCAGTTTTTGTTTTAAGGTCAATAAGTAGCTATCTTATATATTTTGGTGCTCCTTGGTTTGTTGCATATATATTAAGAATTATTATGTCTTCTTGATTCAGCATCCCCTTAATCATTATGAAATGACCATTTTTGTCTTTGAGTACTTTTGCTGTCTTGTAGTCAGCATTATCAGATATGAGTATTGCTATGCCTGCTTTTTTTGGATGTTATTTGCTTGGAGTATTGTTTTCCAGCCTTTCAATTTGAATTTGTTTTTATCCTTGCTGCTTAGATGAGTGTCTTGTAGGCAGCATACAGTTGGATTTTCTTTTTTAATCCATTCTGCTACTCTGTGCCTTTTTATTGTTACACTAAATGTAAACAGATGAGAAAGCCCTACAGGAATTGTCTGACTCCATTAAAAAGAATAACATAAGAGTAATAGGTATATCAGAAGGAAAAGAGAGAGAAAATGGAATGGAGAGCATATTCAAACAAATAATAGATGAGAACTTCCCAAGCCTGTGGAAAGAACTAAAGCCTCAAATTCAAGAAGCAAACAGAACACCGAGTTTAATCCGTTTACATTTAGTGTAAATATTGACACTTGTGAGTTCCCTATTGCCATTTTCTAGATTGCTTTCTGTTAGTTTTGTGTCTTTTTTGATTCTTCTCTCTCGTTTTTCTATCTTTTGATTTTGTTTGGTTGTATTCCATATATCTTTCCTCTGTTGCTATCATTTTTAAATCATGTGCTGCTGTGGTGGTTTTTTCAATGGTGGTTACCATTAAGTAATGAAAAGGTTTCCTACCCTGTTCATTGTAGTGCACTATCTTGTGAGTACTTTTGCACTCCATCGTCCTTTGCTACTGTTAATCTCTGTCCTCTCCCCCCCTTTTTTTTTCTTGTCACAGTTTAAATTTGGTTTTATTGTGTTCTTCTTGGAGCTTTTACTTGTGGTTTTGTTCTTTGTATCTGGTTGGAAAACCCCCTTTAGTAATTCCTGGAGTGGGGGTTTTCTGATGATAAATTCCCTCATCTTTTCTGTATCTGTGAATGTTTTTATTTCTCCTTCATATTTGAAGAATAGCTTTGATGGGTATAGTATTTGTGGCTGAAAGTTCCTCTCTTTCAGGACTTTAAATATTGGGGTCCACTCTCTTCTAGCTTGTAGGGTTTCTGTTGAGAAATCTGATGATAATCTAATGGGCCTTCCTTTATATGTTGTATTCTTCTTTTCCCTGGCTGCCTTGGGAATTTCTTTTCTTTGTCGTTGGTTTGTGCCAATTTCATTATGATGTGCCTTGGAGTAGGTTTGTTGGGGTTAAGAAAACTTGGTGTTCTGTTTGCTTCTCGAATTTGAGGATTTAGTTCTTTCCACAGGCTTGGGAAGTTCTCATCTATTATTTGTTTGAATATGCTCTCCATTCCATTTTCTCTCTCTTCTCCCTCTGATATACCTATTACTCTTATGTCATTCTTTTTGATGGAGCCAGACAATTCCTGTAGGGCTTTCTCATTTTTTTTTTTAATTTTTGAGTCTCTTTCTTCTTCTCTCTGTTGTGCCTCAAGTTGCTTGTCTTCTATTTCACTAATCCTACCTTCTACCTGGCCTGTTCTATTAGCTAAGCTTGTTACCTCGTTTTTCATTTGTTTGATTTGTTTTTATAGTTTCAATTTCCTTGGTAATATATTCTTTGTGTTCGTTGAGTTGTTTTCTGATCTCCCTAAATTGCCTGTCTGTGTTTTCTTGTATATCTCTGAGTATTTTTAGGATTTCTATTTTAAATTCTCTGTCATTTAGCTCCAAGTTTTCCAATATATTAAATTTTTTATCCATAGATTTTTCCTCATTTATCTGTGCTACCTCTCTGTCTTTTGTATCCATTATATTCAATTTCCTTTTCCTTAATGGCATCTTCACATTTAGTGTGGAACTTCTGGAGGCTCCCTGGATAGATTTTTCTGTCTCTGGTTGAAGATCTTGTTGAATTTTTGGGGAGATTTATTGGTATCACTCCTTACAGTGCCATTTCTCTGACGTCACTCCCGAAATAGGCTTTTCTATGGAAAAAAATGTAATTTTTTAAAATTCTGCCAAGTGAATATATTATTTGTTTACTTATTTCAATACTATGTTTTTAAAGTTAGATAACCTTTTAAGTAGAACTGGTATTTTGAGATATATAAGTAGACATTTATTAATTAGTTACTTAAATGATGGTTTATTTTGAATTAATCTTGAGGAACAAGATTACATCTTATTATATCTTAGTGCCTTGTTGTTTGTGGATATTTATTATTGTGCCCATAAAGTTTTACAACCTTTTTTATTTTTTTTCTTTTTTTAATTCATTTTAGAGAGGAGAGAGAGAGAGAGAGAGAGAGAGAGAGAGAGAAGAGAGAGACAGGGGGGAGGAGCTGGGAGAATCAGCTCCCATATGTGCCTGACCAGGCAAGCCCAGGGTTTTGAACCGGCGACCTCAGCATTTCCAGGTCGACGCTTTATCCACTGCGCCACCACAGGTCAGGCCCCAACCTTTTTTATTTTTTAAAGATCACAAGCAAATGTTGGATTTATATTCTAACCCAGTTGTGACTGAAATTTTAAAATATCAACTATCCTGCCTTTTATTAAATTTCTTTATTCCATAGACATAGATACCTACTTTTTAAAACTTTATGAATGAGGAAAGCATTTTTCCTCTCCCATCCTCATTTTCCTGTTGAAACAGAGATCAAATATACTGAAACTAACTATCCACATGCAGAATTTGGCAAAAAGGGGTTGAATTGGAATTTGAAGTTTTAATACACCCATGCTGAATAGAATGGTGACAATAAGGTGACAGTTAATCTAAGGTTTGCCATAATAATAAGACTAAATTATTCTAAGTAAAAGTAATAAATGAATAATGCATGTACATGAAGGCTAAAACTACTTACAGACCACTTAGTAGTTAGTGTCCTGATACTCTGAGTCACCTCATGAATTTAGAAATAATGAGGGAAAAAAAGAGTCCTTTGCCTAACCAATTGGGGTCTGGAGCCCACGCACTTAACCCTCCAGGAGAATTTAACTATTCCCAAGCCCTCACTTAGACAATTGTTTGAAAAGGAACCATCAGAACATATCAGTTGCAGAGTCCTGAAAACAATCTGCATCCACTTAGGATAAAGGCTAATAGCCTTGCATTTATCAATAGCCCTTAAGGGTACCATTGTTTCACAAACTGAAGTCCCTCTTCACCTTCCCCATCTCTCCATATAAATAACCTCATTAGCAATTTGTATATTTTAAAACTGCTTTAAAAATCCATACATAAATGCACATATATGTATGTTTTTCTTATTTTCCTATAAGTGAGATTGTGACCTGCTTTTTATTATAAATATTTAGGACAACTTAATATGTCAGCACATGTAAACTACATCATCTGTTTAATAGCTGCCATCTTACTATGCTAGTTTTTTGTAACATTCATATTTCTTTGTTGATTGATATTTAAATTGTTTCCCTGTTTTGACACAAAATAAAAATGTAATGAACATTTTTGAACATGTACCTTTTTGTCCCAGTGTGATTGGGTCAGATTTCTGAAGTAGAACTACTAGGTATAGAGTATGGACTTATCAAACTGTTCTTTTCAAAAGCTATATTAATTTCTATGCCTACCAGCAGATTAAGGTCACTCTTATCTTTCAAACAACTGTTTACATGTGATTGATACAATGGATAAATAGTAATAATAAACATGTATATAGTATTTACTCTGTGCCAAACACTGTTCTAAGCATATTACGTAAACTAACTCATTGATAATCTCAACAACCCTATGAAGTAGTTACTCTCATGACCTCATTTTGAAGATGAGAAAACTAAGACAGAAATTATTAAAAAGTGCACAAGATCACACAGTTTAGAAAATGGCAGAACTGTGGTTCAAATCCAAGAAGTCTGGCTCTAAGTCTACATTCTGACTTAACCTTTATGCTATGTTGCCTCTCAAAAAAAAAAAAAAAAGGCTGAGGAGTGGAGAATTTCTTTGTTCTAATTTGTGTTCCTCTAATGCCTAGTAGGTTCAACCTTTTGTCATGTTTTTGTCTTTTATGACTTGCCTCTTCATTCCTTTGCTCATTTTTCTATTAAGCTTCTCATCCTTTCTTTTAATGATTTGGAGTAGTGGCTTCTTATTGTAATAATTTCTTACTGAACCTCTGCAACTTTAAGCTAAATGACATATAAAGAAACCAGTTTTACCCTAGAATAATTGATATAAACAAGAGTTAAGTGTGACAGGATCATGGGGGGAGGGCTTTTCTAGATAAACAGTGTGTTGCTCCCCAAGATTCTGATGAGTGTTGGGAAAGGAAAAAGGTTTAGGCAGATATTCATAAGAAACAAAGTGAGGAATTTAATAATTGAGATATTTCTTAATTCTTTATTGTTGTATGACACCCCCCCTCCCCCCCCCCCCCCCCCCGCCCGCCACAGCTCAGCAGTTTAAAGCGACAATGAGCATTCATTATCTCACGAGTTCTGTGGGTCAGAATTTCAGGACCCAGTTGTCAGGGTGGTTCTGGCGCAGGGTGTCCTAACAGTGTAGTCCAGATACCAGCCAGGCTATGGTCACCTGAAGGCTGTTTGGGGCAGAAGGATGACTCACTCTTTTGACTGTTGTTAGACTCCATTTCTTCACTGGCTGTTGGCAGGAAGCCTTAGTCCCTAGCCACATGGACCTCTATAGAGCTGTTTGAGTGTTCTCAGGGCATGTCTACTGTGTCTCCTGGAGTGAATGTCCACAAGAGGCACAAGGAGGATGCTCAGTGCCTTTTATGACAGTCTTGAAAATCATATACTGTTACTTCTGCCTTATTCAGTTCCTTAAAAGAGATTCACTGAACTAACCCAAACCATAAGGGGAAGGGAATTAGGCTTCTTTCTTTTTTAATACCCTAAGGTTAAATTTACTTCCCCATGGAATTCCTTACAGGTAAAATATTTAATGGTATTGAGATTACACACAGGGCTGAAACGAAGACAGCATGTATATTTTTTTAAATTTCACTTTTAAGTTACAGTTGGCATTCAGTATTATTTTATACTGTTAGTTTCAGGTGTACAGCATAGAGGTTAGACTTTATGTAATTGACAGAGTGATTTCCCCAGTATGTTCAGGACCCACTTGGCACCGTACATCGTTATTACAGTATTATTGACTGTATTCCTTATGCTGAACTTTAGCCTCACTTTTTAAGATTTCTTTTTTTTAAAATTTTATTTATTCATTTTAGAAAGGAGAGAGAAAGGGAGAAAGAGAGAGACAGAGAGGGAGAGAGAGAGAGGAGAGAGAGACAGAGAGAGAAGGAGGGGAGGAGCTGGAAGCATCAACTCCCATATGTGCCTTGACCAGGCAAGCCCAGGGTTTTGAACTGGCGACCTCAGCATTTCCAGGTCAACACTTTATCCACTGCACCACCACAGGTCAGGCTAGCCTTACTTTTTATTTGGTTGTATTCCATACATCTTTCCACTGTTGCTATCTTTTTTATCTCATGTGCTTCTGTGGTGGTTTTTTCAATGGTGGTTACCTTTAGGTAATGAAAAGGGTTCCTACCCTGTTCATTGTAGCGCACTATTTTGTGAGTACTTTTGCACTCCATCGTCCTTTGCTACTGTTAATCTCCATCCTCTCCCCCCTTTCTTTTTGTTGTTGTCACAGTTTAAATTTGGTTTTATTGTGTTCTTCTTGGAGCTTTTACTTGTGGCTTTATTTTTTTTTTGTTCTTTGTATCTGATTGGAGAACCCCCTTTAGTAATTCCTGGAGTGGGGGTTTTCTGATGATAAATTCCCTCATCTTTTCTGTATCTGTGAATGTTTTTATTTCTCCTTCATATTTGAAGAATAGCTTTGATGGGTATAGTATTCGTGGCTGAAAGTTCCTCTCTTTCAGGACTTTAAATATTGGGGTCCACTCTCTTCTAGCTTGTAGGGTTTCTGCTGAGAAATCTGATGATAGTCTAATGGGCCTTCCTTTATATGTTGTATTCTTCTTTTCCCTGGCTGCCTTGAGAATTTTTTCTTTGCCATTGGTTTGTGCCAATTTCATTATGATGTGCCTTGGAGTAGGTTTGTTGGGGTTAAGAAAACTCAGAGTTCTGTTTGCTTCATGAATTTGAGGCTTTAGTTCTTTCCACAGGCTTGGGAAGTTCTCATCTATTATTTGTTTGAGTATGTTCTCCATTCCATTTTCTCTCTCTTCTCCCTCTGATATACCTATTATTCTTATGTTATTCTTTCTGATGGAGTCAGATAATTCTTGTAGGGCTATCTCATTTTTTTTAATTTTTGAGTCTCTTTCTTCCTCTCTCTGTTGTGCCTCAAGTTGCTTGGCTTCTATTTCACTAATCCTCTCTTCTATCTGGCCTGTTCTATTAGCTAAGCTTGTTACTTCGTTTTTCAGCTCGTGAATTGAGTTTTTCATCTCTGTTTGATTTGTTTTTATAGTTTCAATTTCCTTGGACATATTCTTTGTGTTCATTGAGTTGTTTTCTGAGCTCCCTAAATTGCCTTTCTGTGTTTTCTTGTATATCTCTGAGTATTTTTAGGATTTCTATCTTGAATTCTCTGTCATTTAACTCCAAGGTTTCCAATATATTAAATTTTTTCTCCATAGATTTTTTTCCTCTTCTATCTGTGTTACCTCTCTTTCTTTTGTATCCATGATATTCGATTTTCTCTTCCTTAATGGCATCTGAGGGTGGTTTTGTTGATAGTATTAATGAGATTTAATAAAGAATAAAAATTTAAAAAAATAAAAAATTGAAAAAAGTTGTTTTTTTTTAAAAAAATTAATAATGGAATAAAGAAAAATAAAATAAAATAAAAATGAAAAAAAAGGAAATTATTCCCCCTTTCCTTTTTTTCTCTCCTGTCCTCTCCCCTCTTTCTTGAGAAAATCTTGTGGTGAACTGTGAATTATATTGTATTTAATAGAACAAACAATGCCTGTAATGGAGGGCCTGAATTGGGGAAAAGTAATAAAGGGGCAAGAAAAAAAAATAAATAAAGGGGTGGTGGTATGGACCCACAAAAAGCAAATAATGAAAAAATTTGGATCAAGAATAAAATGATTTGCGTTTAGGTGTTGGTTAACTAAGAGTTATGATGAGAGGAGTAAGAGGGAAACAGGAAAATGGGGGGACAAATTAAAAAATTACTATTGTATTTAGTGGAACAAGAGCTTGATAAAATGGAGAGCCAGGGATGGGAGCACTGCTAGTGAGTTAAAAAGGTGAAGTAAAAACCCCCCAAAATGCCACAAACATAAGTTTGAGTCCCAGATAAAATAATTTGTTTGTTATTGAGGTTTGAATGAGAGGAGATGTAAAGGAAAAAGGAAGAAACTAATATAGAGGGAGAAGAGAGAGAGAAAAAAAGAGGGAACCACTAAAAGAAGAAAAAAGAAAAAAGAGGAGAGAGAGAGAGAGAGAGTTAAGGGTTTTGGAGTGCAACCCTCATAGAGAGAAAGGAAGAGGAAAGAAAAGATAATGGGAGATGTAACACTTATGGGTAGTGTAGTTCAAGGAGAGGAGAGAGTAAGACCGGTAGGGAGTTAAACGACCAAATTGGAGGAGGAAAAAAAAAAAGAAAAAAGAAGAAAAAAAAATCAAGGATGAAGATAAGAGAAACAAACGAACAAATATAATAAAATGGGATAGGTTATAAAGTCTGCGGATTATTCTGATTTTGAGAGCTTATCTTCTTGCTTTTTCTTTTCTCTCCCTCTTCCTGGTTGGCGACTCTGTACCCCGGGTTCTGCCCCTTTGGCACGCTCAGGTAGAGGTTTGCAGTTGATAAGTCTCTATGGCGATGTCATGTATTGTGCTTCAGTCTCGTTGGCAGTTGAGGCTCATTAGAGTTTATAGGCTCCGACAGTGAGAGAGTCCGTGTTCCAAGAGCCTCTCTCCTAGTCTTTCCTTCCTCAACCAGCGGCCTGAGAATCCAACTATGGGGTTGCTGCTGCCTCTGCCTGGATAGTAAGAGGCTCTAAGAGCGGTCAACTCCCCACTCTTATTTCCACTCAGCACAGGGCTCTGGGTAAGGCTCAGTCAGTCAGAGCTGCTAGCATAATCAGCCGGGGCTTTCGCCTACTCAAAGACCTCTGGCTCTGTCACTCTGTCCGGTAACACAGGCGGGTCTGTGCGCGCAGACCAGGATGTTAGACCAGAAGTCTCGCCCTCTGAGTGAAACCCCCCCCCCCGCCCTCACTGAAAAGTTCCAATGTTGGAATTGGCTCTCGCTCGTCCCCATGTGCCGCTCTTTCAAGGCGCTGGGGCAGCCCGTGACTCCACCCTCAGCCCACACAAAGGCCCCTGACTCTGCCCCTCCGTGGGACAATACGGGCTCCCACTCCCGAGGTGCTGGGAGGAGTCTCCTTCCCACTCTCCGTGCTCGCAGACCAGGATGTGAGGTCGGAGTCTCGCGCTCTGAGTGAAACCTCCCGCCCGCACTGAAAAGTTCCAGTGTTGGAATTAGCTCTCGCTTCCTCCCCGTGTGCGGCTCTCCCAGGGTGCTGGGGCAGCCCGGAGGCTTTCGGCCCACACAAAGGCCTCTGACTCTGCCTCTCTGTGGAGTAACACGGCGCACCCTCCGGGGGCTTTGGAAGGAATTTCTCGCCCACTATGCGGCTACCAGGGGATCAGGTAAAATGGCTGCCCCGCTTGTCTTTCTTTGTCTGGGTTTGGCGCGAGTGTTAGCTGTATTGCCCAGGTTGTCACAGGAACAGTTTTTCCTTGGCTTGGATCTCTGTGCCACAGCCTGGTTTGGCCGTTTGTGCCGCGGCCTGGATCTATTCAACCCCTTTGCCTGCCTCAGTTTCTATATTCACAGTTACCAGAGAAAGCCGCCCTGTTTAGGTTAGTGAGGAAGGCGGAGCATTTCTTACTCCCTATTTCCTTTGGGGTTTGGTTATATATTTAGCCAATTTTTCGCTCGATCATACCTTTGGGTGTATTGCGAAACATCTGGAGGCTCCAAGGATAGGTTTTTCTGTTTCTGGTTGAAGATCTTGTTGAGGTTTGGGGGAGATTTATCGGTACCACTTCCTACTCCGCCATTACTCTGACGTCATCTATAGCCCTACTTTTTAATGGGAGGAATGCTAAAGAATTTGAGTCCTTCCATTGCAAGGTCTTATGGATTTGTATAGGTTAAAGACTGCTCTCTAGAATATTACAATACTAGTTAGGAAAGCTAGGTATATATAAAAACATATGATATATTCCCAGAGTACTTGTGAATTGCTTTTTCAAATTAACATTGCCTCAGTATTGTTCCAGTTTATTAACCTAATTGGAGAACATTAAAAATCTTGTCTCTTCATTAAAAAGAAATAAAAAACTATGCCATTCCTGAGTATCTGTTAGTTGAACTCCTTAGGGTGAACTCAGAAATTCTGTAATGTAACTACTTGATCTACCTATTATGCCAAATGTATAAAGTATAGAAGAGAAATAGCAGCATTTTAAATATAACTTATGAACTCTTTGAGTCTCAGAAGAAATAGCTAGCCATTGCTCCTTTAATTATCCTAATTAGCTAATTGCTAATGTAAAAGAAGTACAGATACCAAATGAACTTTCTGAATGCAGAGTTAATTATCCAGACTCTCAGTTTATAGATCTTTATGTAAACTACTGTCCTTTTTGTAGCATTGAATTTAATTAAGCATTTCTTCCTAGTAAGATAATTTCTGTTTAAACAGAGAGGCAATATAGTGAGAAAGAGGGTAGGTTTGGGATGAGATGAATTTGGGCTTGAGTCTTTACTTTGTTATATATTACCAGTCTGACCTTTGACCAGCTATTGAATCTCTGAGTCTATTCTCTTGTCTATAAAAAGTCTATTTCCTCCACTATTTCTGAGGCTTATTTTGAAGATTACATGGAAATCATGTGAAGGGTTGCCTTTTAGATACTCAGTAAATCTTACTTACCTTCATTTTACACTCATTTCCCTTCCAGAATGAAGAGAATAGCAGCAAAGATGTCCCGGAGGAGATTTATTTAAACTGAGACCTAAAGGTCCAGCTTTATCCTGGCAGTGGGAATAACATGTACAAAGCAATACGTAAAGTCAAGCTTGAGAGTTATAAGAACAGATCAAAGGTTGTGTTACCTACACATAGTGGGTGTAAGTTTGGAGAGGTACGTTGGAGCCAGATCTTAAGGCTTCTTGAGGTTTATGGCAAGCATTTATTTGCATTTAATTCTGAATATAGTGGCAGTCATTGGAGAATTGAAATCCATAAGGGCTGTAACTCTTTTATTTCCCAGATTTTGAGACAGTAGGCTGCAGTTAATTCTTGAAGTATTTACTTTTCTTTTATTCACAATCTGAAGTTCTTATGTGTATGTCTTGGTTTCAAGATTTTTTTTTTGTTAGTTTTTTTCAAAGTCTAATGAATAAACTTTTGTAGAAGAGATTCATGTAGATCTCTGATCCTGTCTCAGTAAGAACTTGAAAATAACTGCAGGGACTGAGATATAACCTCCCCCTCATCTGTTCTGTTTGTTTTTGCTCCCAGAAGTTATTTTTTTCCTCTACCTCTTTCTTTTTTTTTCAATTAATGCACTTTTAAGGAAGGTTAGGGATTGAGCATTTGAAGTAAGTTCTGCTATTTCCCTCTGTTGTTTTTCTGTGGAATGTTGCACAGTTTTTACTGTTGGCTAAGCAGATTTTCTGGAACCCTTCTAAAGCACATACACTCCCATTGCCTTTTTTCTTCATGCTAACAACATTCGATTGTTATGCCTCTATCATCTGGGATACATGGTATAAGATAATATTGGGGGTTCGTTTATTAACCTGTTAACTCTTAACAGCATTTTTCTTAAATGACTTTTTGAAAGTTTGGGAGTTTTATTTCACAGAATGAGAAATCTTGTCAGCACCTTTAAGAAGAGAGTCAACTTTAGATACTGACACTTTCAAATAGTCAAATATTTCATTCAAAATAGTCAACAGCAGAGTTAAGGGTTTTGTAAAATGATTTATATGTAACCAAAAATTTATGGCTGTGACATGAATGATTTGATGAAATCAGTACCAAATGTGTTTTTAACAAAGTAAAGATATATAATGTGTCTAGATTGGGTACTATTTCTCTTCATCATTTCTTCTCTTCTGGGTTACCAAGGGCATTGTGGAAACAGAGAGGTTCTCACTTTCCTCCCACTCTGCACTTTCCAGAAGCACCCAGGAGAAGGGCTAGGTGTATTTTCCTGTCTTTTGTTAGCTTTGGAGAAGGAAGAAGATGACTAAGATTTAATTACTCTTAGTGTGTTAGTTAGCGTATATTAAGTACTTAATTTTCTCATTTAGTTTTTATAACACAGGTGATATTCTCTAGAAACTGAGAGTAACTTACCCATGGTCACATATCTCTTAAATAGTGCAGATTTGAACCTAGGTCTCTCTAATTCTGAGGCTATATCTGTCCTTTCTTCTTTTTCCTTCCCTTTCTTTCTTTTCTATCCCCTTCCTCTCTATTTTTTCTCTTTTCTTTCTTCTTCTTTACTAACTTCTGTTTCCTTCTGTCCCCATCCTTTAAAAAAAAATAACATTTTATTATTATAGAAGTAGTCCAACATTGTTGAAAATTATAATATATATAATTTATTTGTTTAAATATTTAGATAAGCGAAAAATTCCCACTACTTAGTACTTGTCATTTTAGGACACTTAATGTTAACTTGCTTTCTTCCCAGCTGACTCTCTACATTACAATACAATTTCATCTCATTTAAGGAGCTGATTAACCTGAAGATTTCTTTTAAAATGATTTGTTTGACCAATATCAGCTAATATCATGCATTTTTTTCTACTTGTTATACTTTAAATAAGTTCCCAAGTCTAGTCCTAGAGAATAAAGTTATTGGCAAGATTCAGTTGAGTGGAAATTTACATATTAGCTCCTGAAACTGGTTAATCTAAATTTTCTGTTACTCTTATGTTTTCAACAAATATTTCACTTGAATGAAAATGTTTAAACTAAGGCTAGCCCTGGACAGATAGCTCAGTTGGTTAGAGCATTGTCCAGACATGCTGAGGTTGTGGGTCAGGGCAGATGCAAGAATCAACCAATGATGGCACGAATAAGTGGAAAAACAAATGGATGTTTTTCTCGCTCTCTCTCAAAAAATTAAGGTTAAATATTTTTAGATATGTAAGTTAAGTATTTAATGATTGTAGGAAAAGAAAAATGGTGATGGACTGCAAAGGCCAGGAATCTGTTTGGAATCTGAAGATCTTTTGGTGACCTCTATAAAGAGAGGAGTCTAATAATTGATGACTTTTTCTTTGAATGAAAAACAGAAAGGGAGAGAGATGAAAAGCATCAACTCATAGTTGCAGTACTTTAGTTGTTCATTGATTGCTTCTCATATGTGCCTTAACTGGGGGGCTGCAGCTGAGCCAGTGACCTTGGGCTTCAAGCCAGCGTCTTTTGGTCTCAAGCCAGCAACCATGGGATAATGTTGATAATCTCATGTTTAAGTCAGTGACCCCATGCTCAAGCAAGTGACCTTGGGCTTCAAGCCAAGCTACCTTTGGTATCAAGCCAGTGACCTTTGGTCTCAAGCCAGCGACCATGGATGGGGTCATGTTGATGATTTCATGCTCAAGTTAGCGATCCCATGCGTAAGCTGGTGAGCTAGTGCTCAAGTCAGATGAACCCTCGCTCAAACTGGCAACCTCAGGGTTTTGAACCTGGGACCTCAGCATCCCAGGTTGTTGCTCTGTCCACTGCACCACCACCAGTCAGGCTAATTGATGACCATTTTAAAGTCATGAGCTAATTTTCCTGAAGTTCCCTGAGATTATCAGGTGAATAACATAATATACTATTGTGTATTGATGTCATAATGATGGTTCTTTTATGCCCCTTATGAGTATATCACAAATGTAAAAGTTATTTACAAAATACTTTTTCAGAAAAGTGTCAAGAATTAGAACTGATTTTATCATGTGTGTTCTCTCTGCAATGCACCAGACATTATTGTGATGGTCTTTTCTCAGAATGGAAGTTGTGATAAAGTTATATCTGTGAGGTATATAACTTTGAAAAAGTAACATAACCATTTTATTCATCAATTTCCTCATTTCTAAAATGGAATGAATATGCTTTATTTCCCTAGATTCTGACCTGAAAACTTTTTCACATTCTGAGTGCTCTGTAATCAGGATGTATTTTTTATGATTTCTATATCTTACAGTCAGCCAGATGACAATGGAGATGAAGTTATATAAATTTTTTTGTTGATATCTTCTAAGATTACAGTACCCTTATAGATTTGACGATAGCACTTACCTCAAAAGGTTTTTTTGAGGATCAAATTAAAAGTACTGTACTTAATACCTGCCACTTAATAAATGCTATATAATTATTAATTATTTCTAACATCTATTTGAAATATTACAACAGTGGTTGGCTGATTTATTTGTAATCTTAAAATAATATATTTTCTTTGTGGAACACAAAGCATTTTTCTTTGGACATTTTGAAAAAGAAAACTATATTTCTTAATGTTATAAATATATAGTAAACAAAAAGGAGAAAAGCTTACCAGGGAGAAGAGGTAAGTGAGGATAATAAAAGTGGCAATTGCAGAAAACTTTGCAATTTATTCAATATATTTAATATAAGCATTGTAAATTTCTGCTATTTTTTTTCTATGTTGATATTTAGGGAGTAGATTTTAAGAAAATAGCTAGTGAATACTGACTTTTTGGAAGATTGTTAGTCATTATGGGTTCAAATTTCCTATTTAGATTTCTTTCTCTTTCTGAGAAAGAAATTTCTCTTTAACAGAAGTTTTTCTCTTAGAGGACCATATCTGTGAAAAATTGAGCACTTAATTATTTGTTCTAATTAGTATTATAATTAGTCACTATCTGACTACCTCTGTAGGCCTCTCCTAATCTACATACTGCTTCTTACTTAAAAATAGATATCCAGAGTGATGATAAGGGCTTTTGAATTTTTGAAAAAGATTTTATTTGTTGATTTTACAGAGAGAGAGAGAGAGAGAGGATATGGGGGGAGCGAGATATATCAACCCATAGTTGCTTCACTTTAGCTGGTGTTATACGTGCCTTGACTGGGCAGGGTTTCGAACCTGTGACCTCAGGGCCTATTCAGTGCACCACCACAGGTCAGGCAGGGCTTTTGAATTTTTAAAGCTAACTCTTATAATTCCAGTCTTCATTGTGAAGAATTTGGTACAGGGTTGTAGGCAAAATGTTCTTGTTTTTACCAAGTGTAAAAATTGCCTGTGATGGGGGGAAAATGCAGGGAAGTTCAAAGTTTGCTGACTTTTTTAAATCAAGTGAGAGGCAGAGAGACAGATTCCTGCATGTGCCCCAACCTGGATCCACCCAGCAATCCCTGTCTGGGGCTGATGTTCTCCTCATTTGTGGCCGCTGCTCCATTGCTTGGCAACCGAGCTATTGTAGCACATGAGGTGAGGCCAATGAGCCATTCTCAGCACCCAGGGCCAACTTGCTCATTCGAGCCATGGCTGCAGGAAAGGAAGAGAGGGGGGCAGGGAGAGAGAAGCAGATAGTCGCTTTTCCTGTGTTCCCTCAACGGGAACCAATCCCAGGACTTCCACACACCAGGCCAATGCTCTACTGCTTGAGCCAACCAGCCAGGGTCAAATTTTGCTGTTTTTTAAAAATTAAATTTAATGGGGTGATATTGGTTACTAGGACCATATAGGTTTAGGTGTACATCTCTGTGATACAAGATCTGTATGTTGCACTGTGTGCCAGTCACCAGAAGTCAGACCTTCTTCTGTCACTGTATGTTTGGGCCCTATTACCCTCCCCCCAATTTTTCTGTTTTGTGTTAAGAAAGTAGAAGGCTATCTTTTGCTGAGCTTCTCTGTATCAAAGCCTGAGCATTTTACATGTGCACTTATATTTTATACAACATCCTTCTCTTTACATATTCCCTATGTAAAGTTGGTATTTTTGTACCCCCATTTTACAATGCTGAAAGCGGTTAAAGAGCTTGTCATGTTCTTAGTAAATGTCAGGATTTGAGCCTAGTTCTTCATTATTTTAAAACCTCAGAAAGCTGATTAAAGTTTAAAACCTAAATAGCTGGAGCCTCTCTTTTCAGACTAGATCAGTGCTTCTCAACCATTTCTTCATTGTCTTACCTCCTCACCCCCAATCTTTTAAAAGATACATTTTACTTTTTAGAGCAGTTTTAGGTTTATAGGAAAATTATGCAGAAAGTACAGAGAATTCCCATATCCCAGTGGTCAGCAAACTCAGTCAGCAGAATCAAATATCAACAGTACAATGATTGAAATTTCTTTTGAGAGCCGAATTTTTTAAACTTAAACTATATAGGCAGGTACATTCCTTATTAAGGTAGAGCCCGCATGTGGTATTTTGTGGAAGAGCCACACTCAAGGGGCCAAGGAGCCGCATGTGGCTGGCGAGCCGCAATTTTCCAACCAGGGCCATATCCCAACCCCTCAAACACATGCACAATTTCTTCTGTCATTAGTGTGGTACATTTGTTATAATTAATGAGCCAATATTGGTGTAATATTGTTAACTAAAGTCCCTAGTTTACATTAGGTTTCAGTCTTGGTATTATATACAGTTCAGTGGGTTTTGACAAATGCACGATATCATGTGTCCATCATTATAGTCATATAGAATAGCTTCACTGCCCCCCAGAGTGCCCTGTGTTCCACCTCTTCATCCCTCTTCCCCTCCTCTCTTCCCTTGAATCCCTGGCAATTATTGATCTTTTTACTGTCTCTGTAAAAAGAGAGACAGTCTTTTTTTTGTCTTTTTTTTCCAGGCTGTTATGTGGTTAGCACCATACAGTATATAGCCTTCTCAGACTGGCTCCTTTCACTTGGCAATGGACATTTAAGGTTCCTTTGTGTCTTTTTATGGCTCAATCATTTCTTTTCATTGTAGAATAATGCTCCCCTTTATGGATATACCACAGTTTGTTTATACATGTACCTATCAAGGGACAGCTTGTTTGCCTCTAATTTTTGGCAATTATACATTTGTGAGCTTTTCACTTTTTAGACTGGAAAAGCAGAGTCTGAAGGAATCTTTTAGACCCCCACCATGGAATTTTAATATCCCAGATATTCTGTGTCTTTGTTTCTGTGCTGTGGCCCTTTGCAGGGCCATCAGATATTTTAATAGCTATTTTTTTTTATCTTCCAAGGACCATCTTTAAGGTGGTGTTTAGACCCCTATAACTTCAGGAGCTTATTCATTGTGTTAATATTTCCAGGTAGCAGCAAAGCGGAGAGGGAAAGGGCCAAAATACTCCACCTTTCCGTTGAGCCAGTCACATATAAGCAGCCTTCCCAGAAGGCCCCATACAACATTTCCACTGCATCTCATTAGCCAGAATTGGCCTTACAGTGACCACACCCAGCTGTAGAGGAAATGAAACTAGGTGTATTGCAGCCCCAAAAGAGTGGGGTTCCATGATTAAGGAAGGAAGAAAAGAGTGTATGTTGGATAGGAAAGTAGCATTTTCTTCCATAGTGAAGGAAATACTAATTTTTGTTTTTATTGAGATAAAATAGGTAATTTTGACAACTTTTGCTGATTATTGAAAATTTGCAATAAATTAATTTTAGTGTTCTGGCAATAAGTTTAGTCATCATTAGCAAGAGCTTTCTCATAAGTTTCTTATTGAAAAGAACATGGTGAAAGGATTAACCCTTTGAGTATTATGAACGTTCATGTAAGTCCTCATACTTCCTGACCATCCAGAGTATGAGCGATTTATTTTTAAAATGTGTAAGGCAACATTAAAAAAAAAAGGCAAATGTATGTTCTTCTTGTTTCTATAAATTGGTTATCAGACAAGCATGATTTTAAGTTAATAAAACTGGAACTGGAACTAATTTCATTTTTTGATAAAAAAAAACTCACTCCTGGGGGTCAGCGAGCATGAAAAAAATTCACTACTCAAAGGGTTAAGAAATAAGGTGAAAGGATAAAGCCAAAAAACAAAACAAAACTCTTATAGACACAGACAACAGTATGGTGATTACCAGAGGGGAAGGGGGATGGGAAGGTAGAATAGGGTAAAGTGAGGATAAATGGTGATGGGAGGAGACTTGATTTGGGTGGTGAACACAGTATGATTTAAAAAAAAGGGAAAGAACATAGATGATTGATATAGACTTGTATTCAGAGGGCTTTAAATAGATACTTCTATTTAAATGGGAAATGAGACAGGCTATACTTTGATTTCCCATTATAAAGAAAATGAACTTGTAAAACTCAACACCAGGAAGACAAACAGTCCAATCAAAAAATGGGCAAAAGAAATGAATAGACACTTCTCCAAAGAGGACATACAGATGGCCAATAGGCATATGACAAAATGCTCAACATCACTAATCATTAGAAAAATGCAAATTAAAACCAAATGCAAATTATTTCTTCTCCTCATCTCAAGCTGTGGAATCCTGAGAGGGCTCTGACATTATTTTTGTAAATTGATATTGGAGTACATTTATTTAGCTATTGAATGCTTACAAGTGCTAATCAGATTGTATCCTTTGTTTTCTCATGTTCAAAAAGAAAATTAGAGAAAACTTGGAATATATAAATTATTCTACAAGACACTCAAAAATATTTGCAGGGCCCAGTTTTGCATGTAATCATGTTATTTTAAAGCTGTTGCAAGTTTTATTGCTGAGGTGCTTGGGAAACATGTTCCTGTCTCATTCTATTATTCTTAGGTGACTGAGCTGGAAATGTTTATGCCACTTTTATAATGGTGACTTATTGGCTGAGGATGTGTGCCTGTTGCTGTCTTTGGCATTTAAATAATGAATTAACTTGTAAGTGGCCATGGGAAGAGAATGTTATGAATAGATTTTGCCTACACTTTTTTGGTAGCAAATTGTATTTGCTGCAAGGTTGCTGTACCATACCTTTATTTCTTCAGGTATTATAAACCTATTAATTTTCACAGTGATGGGTGACAGTAACCTTTCTCACAGCGGATTTGTCTCAGCATGGTAGATGTCAGGATAAGCTGTAGGTGGGGATGTCTATATAAAGTCTTGGTGTGAAAGCCAAAGTTACTTAATAGCATAGAATGCTTCCTTTTAGCAGTAGCCTTTGGCTATTTTCAGCTGCTTTAAGATAGATCATTTATTTCATATCACTTATGAAGTTGCAAATTACAGCTCTAATTAAATTTGCCTTTAAATTGGTTATGCTAAAATAGATGTTTATGGTCAATGACTCAAATTGTTTTATTTTGAACTTTTATATTAGGAGAATTGTATATTTAAATTGTTTTCACTTTTTTATTTATTAATTTTAATGGGGTGATATTGATAAATCAGGGTACATATGTTTAGAGAAAACATCTCCAGATTATTTTGACATTTGATTATGTTGCATACCCCCAACCATAGTCAAATTGTCTTCTGTCACCTTCTATCTGGTTTTCTTTGTGCCCCTCCCTCCACTCCCTCCCTCTCCTTTCTTCCCCCCACCCTGTAACCATCACACTCTTGTCCATGTCTTTGAGTCTCATTTTTATGTCCCATCTATGTATGGAATCATATAGTTCTTAGTTTTTTCTGATTTACTTATTTTACTCAGTATAATCTTATCAAGGTCCATCCATGTTATTGTAAATGATTCTATGTCATTATTTCTTATGGCTGAGGAGTATTCCATAGTATATATGTACCAAAGCTTTTTAATTCACTTGTTCACTGACAGATACGGGCTGTTTCCAGATCTTTGCTATTGTGAACAGTGCTGCCATAAACATGAGAGTACATTTCTCCTTTTGGAACAGTGCTATGGTGTTCTTAAGGTATATTTCTAAAAGTGGGATAGCTAGGTCAAAAGGCGGTTCGATTTTTAATTTTTTGAGGAATCTCCATACTGTTTTCTACAGTGGCTGCACCAGTCTGCATTCCCACCAGCAGTGTAAGAGGGTTCCCTTTTTTCCACACCCTTGCCAGCACTTGTTCTGTGTTGTTTTGTTGATGAGCGCCATACTGACTAGTGTGAGGTGATATCTCATTGTGGTTTTAATTTGCATTGCACTAATGATTAGTGATGTTGAGCATTTCTTCATATACCTATTAGCTATCTGTATGTCCTCTTTGAAGAAGTGTCTATTCATTTCTTTTGCCCATTTTTTGATTGGATTATCTTCCTGGTGTTGAGATTTACAAGTTCTTTATAAATTTTGGTTATTAACCATTTATCAGATGTATTGTCAAATATGTTCTCCCACTGTGTAGTTTGTCTTTTTATTCTGTTCTTATTGTTTTTATCTGTGCAAAAGCTTTTTAGTTTGATATAGTCCCATTTGTTTATTCTGTCTTTTATTAAACTTGCCCGTGAAGATAAATCAGCAAATATATTGCTGCGAGAGGTGTCAGAGAGCTTACTGCTTATGTTTTCTTCTAAGATGCTTATGGTTTCACGGCTTACATTTAAGTCTTTTATCCATTTTGTAGTTTATTTTTTTGAATGGTGTAAGTTGGTGGTCTAGTTCAGTGTTGCACAACCCCCAGGCCGTGGACCTGTACCATTCCGTGGACCATTTGGTACCGGTCCACAGAGAAAGAATAAACAACTTACATTATTTCAGTTTTATTTATATTTAAGTCTGAACGATGTTTTATTTTTAAAAAATGACCAGATTTCCTCTGTTACATCTGTCTAAGACTCACTCTTGATGCTTGTCTCGGTCACGTGATACATTTATCCGTCTCAGGTTAAAGGCCGGTCCGTAAAAATATTTTCTGACATTAAACCGGTCTGTGGCCCAAAAAAGGTGGGACCACTGGTCTAGTTTCATTTTTTGCAGGTAGATGTCTAATTTTCCCAACACCATTTATTAAAGAGGCTATATTTTCTCCATTGTATGCTTTTACCTCCTTTGTCAAATATCAGTTGTCCATAAAGCTGTGGGTTTAATTCTGGGTTCTCTGTTCTGTCCTATTGATCTACATGCCTGTTCTTATGCCAGTACCAGGCTGTTTTGAGTACAATGGCCTTGTAGTATAACTTGATATTGGGAAGTGTGATACCTCCCACTTTATTCTTCCTTATCAAGATAGCTGAGGCTAATCATGTTTTTTTTTGTTCCATAGAAATTTTTGGGATATGTGTTCTATATCTGTGAAGTATGTCATTGATATTTTAATTGGTATTGCACTGAATTTATAAATTGCTTTGGGGAATATAGACCTTTTAATGACGTTTATTCTTTCTAAACATGAGCACGGTATATGCTTCCACTTGTTTGTATCTTCCTTGATTTTCTTTATCAATGTTTTATAATTTTCTGAGTACAAGTTTTTAATCTCCTTGGTTAAATTTATTCCTAGGTACTTTATTTTTTTGGTTGCAATAGAGAAGGGGATTGTTACTTTATTTTCTCTTTCAGACAATTCATTGTTGGTGTACAAAAATGGCTCTGATTTTTGTGTATTAATTTTATATCCTGCCACCTTGCTGAATTCATTTATCAGGCCCAGTAGTTTTTTGACTGATACTTTACTGTTTTCTATATACAATATCATATCATCTGCAAATAATGATAGTTTTAATTTTTTTCCAATTTGGATGCCTTTTATTTCTCCTTCTTGTCTGATTGCTGTGGCTAGGACTTCCAGGACTATGTTGAATAAGAGTGGTGAAAGGGGGCACCCCTGCCTTTTTCCTGATCTTAAAGGGATTGCTTTTAATTTTTGACCACTGAGTATGATGTTGGCTGTGGGTTTGTCATAGATGGCCTTTATCATGTTGAAGTATGATCCCTGTATTCCCATTTAGCTGAGAGTTTTGATCATGCATGGGTGCTAGATTTTATCAAATGCTTTTTCTGCATCTATTGAAATTATCATATGGTTTTTCTCCTTCGTTTTGTTTATGTGATGAATCACGTTGACTGATTTGCAAATATTGTACCAGCCTTGCCTCCCCAGAATAACTCCTAGTTGATCATGGTGTTTGGTTTTTTTCCATATATTGTTGGATCCGGTTTGCTAATATTTTGTTGAGGATTTTACCATCTATATTCATCAGGAAAATTGGCCTATAATTTTCTTTTTTTGTGTTGTCTTTGCCTGGTTTTGGAATCAGAATTATGCTCGCCTCATAAAAGGAGCTTGGAAGTAAGTCTTCCTTCCTCTTGAATTTTTTGAAATAGCTTGACAAGAATAGGAGTTAGTTCTTCTTTGAATACTTCGTAGAATTCACTTGTGAATCCATCAGACCCAGGACTTTTTTTTGTTGGAAGTTTTTTTTTTTTGTATTTTTCTGAAGCTGGAAACGGGGAGAGACAGTCAGACAGACTCCCGCATGCGCCCGACCAGGATCCACCCGGCATGCCCACCAGGGGTGATGCTCTTCCCACCAGGGGGTGATGCTCTGCCCCTCCGGGGCATCGCTCTGCCGTGACCAGAGCCACTCTAGCACCTGGGGCAGAGGCCAAGGAGCCATCCCCAGCGCTCGGGCCATCTTTGCTCCAATGGAGCCTTGGCTGCGGGAGGGGAAGAGAGAGACAGAGAGGAAGGAGGGTAGGGTGGAGAAGCAAATGGGCGCTTCTCCTATGTGCCCTGGCCGGGAATTGAACCTGGGTCCCCCGCACGCCAGGCCGATGCTCTACCGCTGAGCCAACCGGCCAGGGCTGTTGGAAGTTTTTTGATAACTGTTTCGATCTCATTGGTGTAATCGGTCTGTTTACATTTTCTGATTCTTCCAATATAATTTTTGAAAGATTGTATGTTTCAAGAAATTTGTCCTTTTCATCTAGGTTGTTTAGTTTTTTGGCATATTGTTCTTCATAGTATTTTCTTACAATATTTTGTATTTCTGTGTGTCAGTTGTTATTTCTCTACTCTCATTTCTAATTTTATTTATTTGAGTCCTCTCTCTTTTTTTCTTGGTGAGTCTAGTTAAAGGTTCATCGGTCTTGTTTACCTTTTCAAAGAACCAGCTTCTAGTTTCATTGATCCTCTGTATTGTTTCTTTAGCCTCTATGTCATTTATTTCAACTCTGATCTTTATTATTTCCTTCCTTCTACTACTTCTGGGCTTTACTTGCTGTTCTTTTTCTAGTTCTTTTAGATGCAGGGTTAAGTTCTTTATTTGAGCTTTTTCTAACTTTTTAAAGTGTGTCTGTAGTGCTATGAACTTCCCTCTCAGTACTGCTTTTGCTCTGTCCCATAAATTTTGAGTTGTTAAATGCTCATTATCATTCATTTCTAGGAATTTTTTTATTTCTTTTTTCATCTTATTCTTAATTCATTCATTATTTAACAACCTGCTATTTAGTTTTCATGTGTTTGAGAATTTTTGAGTTTTTCTGTTGTGGTTGATTTCTAGTTTCATGCCATTGTGATCAGAGAAAGTACTTGATATGATTTCAATCTTAAATTTGTTGAGACCACTTTTGTGCCCTAACATGTGGTCTATCCTAGAGAATGTACTATGATCACTTAAAAAGAATGTATATTCTGCTGCTTTTGGGTGAAAGGTTCTGAAGATATTTATTAAATTGAGTTGATCTAGTGTGTCCAATAAGTCTGCTGTTTCTTTGTTAATTTTCTTTCTTGAGGATCTATCTAGTGATATTAGTGGGGTATTGAAATCCCCTACTATAATAATATTGCTGTTGATCTCACCCTTTATATCCATCAAAGTCTGCTTTATATATTTAGGTGCTCCTATGTTAGGTGCATAGATATTTATAATAGTTATATCTTCCTGTTGGATTGCTCCCTTTATCATTATGTAGTCCATTTTGTCTGATATAAGTATTGCTACCCCAGCTTTTTTTTTCATTTCCATTTGCATGAAATATTTTTTTCCATCTTTTTACTTTCAGTTTATGTGCATTTTTTGTTTTAAGACATGTCTCTTGTAGACAGCATATGTACGGGTTCTATTTTCTTATTCATGCAGCTACCCTATGTCTTTTGATTGAATCATTTAATCCATTTACATTTAAGGTTATTATTGATATATAGTTGTTTATTGCCATTTTATTCTTCAAAGTTGTATTCCTCTTTTGCTATACTCTTTTACCACTTTGATGTTTACAAAAGTCCCCTTAACATTTCCTGCAGCATTGGTTTGGTTGTGTTGAATTCTTTGAGGTTTTTTTTTGCTGGGAAACTTTTTATTTCTTCTTCAATTTTAAATGATAGCTTTGCTGGATAAATTAGTATTGGTTGTAGGTTCTTGTTCTGCATTACTTTGAATATTTCTTTTCATTCCCATCTGGCCTGAAATGTTTTTGTTGAGAAGTCAGCTGTCATCTTTATTGGGGCTCCTTTGTGGTGATAGCCTTTTTTTTCCAGCAGCTTTTAATATTTTCTCTTTATCACTTAGCTTTGGTATTTTAATTATGATATACCTTGGTGTAGAGATCTTTGGGTTTCTCTTTAATGAAATTCTCTGTGCTTCTTGAATTTGTAAGAGTTTTTCCTGCATTAATTTAGGGAAGTTTTCAGCTATGATATGATTAAAGAAAGTTTTTATCCCTTGTTCTTTCTCTTTTTCTTCAGGAACCCCTATGATGCGGATGTTATTTTTCTTCATGTTGTCACAGAGCTCTCTAAGAGATTCTTCAGACTTTTTGAGGCTCTTTTCTTATTTTGCTCTGCTTCATGCCTTTGTTAAACCTGTCCTTCAACTCACTGATTCGATCCTCAGCTTCATCCATCCTTTTTAAATTCTTTTCATTGTGGTCTTTATTTCTGATATTTTATTTGTCTTCTCTGACTGATTCCTTTTTAATATTTTAATTTTTTATAGTTGCTATTTATTTATTTAGGTGTTCATAATGACCATCGATTGTTGTTCTAAGATCCGTAAGCATCCTAACAATCATTTTAAACTCTGCATTCAGAAGTTTGGTTATTTTCATATCACTCAGTTCATTTCCTGGAGGTTTCTGTTGTGGTTTCATTTGGATTGCACTTCTCTGTCTTCTCATTATGTCTGTGTGTTTGGTGTATTGCTTTTAGAGCTGGTTAAGTCTAGCCTTGGTGTTGTCTGCCTCCAGTTTTCAATTGTGTTATTTCTAGGTCTTCTTCATCAGCTATTATTTGTAATCCACTCTGGGATTTGGCTTTTCTATTAGAGCCACTTTGAAGTCTTGATTTGTTTGTTTTCTTCTCAGTTTTCTTAACATGTGTTAGTCTTATTTACTGATCTCAGCAGGGGGCTTATTTGAAACTGTATCCAGGAATGCAGTGGGTGTGACCTGAGACTCTGAAGGCCTGATCTGCCAGTTACTTTCTCTGGAGGTGGTGTTTTCTCAGCTTCAGTAGAAGGAGATGTATCTCAGTTCTTCATGGAAACCTGAGTTACTGCCCCTCCTCCCCATTTCTTGTTTTCAGCTGTGTCTTGTTGTGTTAATTGGAGCTGGAGAGATGTCTGGAGATGTGTGACCCAGAACTACTTTAGTCTTTTATTGTGTGGAAGGATCAACCCCTCCCCCAGCCTTGGCCACCTCCATCACTGGATGAGTCAGCTTCTCAGGTCATCTCATGCATTCCTCTGCCCCTCACCATCTGTCTCTCTCTCTCTCCCCTTTCCTTTTGGAAGAGAAGCCAGCCCTTTCAACATACCTCATTCCCAGGTTCCCATGCAAGTGACCATGAGCGATATTTTCTGCTCTTTTCCTTGGAGTGAGAGCCCTTCTGAGCTGTCAGCCTACCCCCCCCTCCATACCTGTAAGCAGGAAAGATCCACTGCTCCTCAGTGCTCCCTACCAGGCTCGGTATGGTTTCTTCCTTGTTCTCTGGTTTTTGATAGCTGTTGGTCTTGTAGTCCAGAGTAGGTTTTTCACACTGATTGTTCCTAAATTAATTTGTAATCCAGTTCAGTGATGTGAGCTGGGAGTCTGTGCATCTGCCTACTCCGCTGCCATCTTCAGGTCTGCAGACTTTTGCCTGAATAGAATTTAAATAAGTTGTGCAAATTTTATGATTAAAATAAGTGTTTTAATATGTTCTATTTCAAAATTGTAGACAAATTCTCATGTAATCATATCTTTTAGTGTATTAGTGTATTTACTGCATTATATAAATTATTATATTTTTCCAAAATGATGCCCAAGAAGACATTCTACTTCATTATGTTAAACTAAATGTTGAAAATTTTATAAGATGAACACATAAAATCTTGACTTTCAAAAAAAATAGCTTACAGAGAAAAACTAATGTCAGATTTGAGATGAGCACACTCAAATTAGGTAAGAACAAGTGTTTTATTGGATACAACAACAATTTTGTTTCCCAGTGTAAACAGTCATTAACAAGCTTATAACATTTGTCTATAGCAGGGGTCCCCAAACTTTTTACACAGGGGGCCAGTTCACTGTCCTTCAAACCGTTGGAGGGCCAGACTATTAAAAAAAAACTATGAACAAATCTCTATGCACACTGCACATATCTTATTTTAAGGTAAAAAACAAAACGGGAACAAATACAATATTTAAAATAAAGAACAAGTAAATTTAAATCAACAAACTGACCAGCATTTCAATGGAAACTATGGGCCTGCTTTTGGCTAATGAGATGGTCAATGTCCAATTCCATATTTGTCACTGCTAGCCGTAACAAGTGATATGACACGCTTCCGGAACCATGACGCGTGCATCCCGCGTCACCAAAAGTAATACTGTACGTGAGCGACACCGCGCTTTGCGCATCTGCATCCTGTGCTCCTCTCACCACCAATGAAAGAGGTGCCCCTTCCGGAAGTGCAGTGGGGGCTGGATAAATGGCCTCAGGGAGCTGCATGTGGCCGCGGGCTGTAGTTTGGGGACCCTTGGTCTATAGGATTTATAAAAAACATTTTTACATATTAAA